>NC_092759.1:20376442-20398942 GCF_047496795.1 Chiloscyllium punctatum | reverse complement strand
TGAGTGACCATCAGTGAGTGACCATCAGTGTGGGACCATCAGTGTGGGACCATCAGTGTGTGACCATCAGTGAGTGACCATCAGTGAGTGACCATCAGTGAGTGACCATCAGTGTGGGACCATCAGTGAGTGACCATCAGTGAGTGACCATCAGTGAGTGACCATCAGTGTGGGACCATCAGTCTGTGACCATCAGTGTGGGACCATCAGTGTGGGACCATCAGTGTGGGACCATCAGTGTGGGACCATCAGTCTGTGACCATCAGTGAGTGACCATCAGTGAGTGACCATCAGTGTGGGACCATCAGTGTGTGACCATCAGTGAGTGACCATCAGTGAGTGACCATCAGTGAGTGACCATCAGTGAGTGACCATCAGTGTGGGACCATCAGTGTGTGACCATCAGTGAGTGACCATCAGTGAGTGACCATCAGTGAGTGACCATCAGTGTGGGACCATCAGTGAGTGACCATCAGTGAGTGACCATCAGTGAGTGACCATCAGTGTGGGACCATCAGTGTGGGACCATCAGTGTGTGACCATCAGTGTGGGACCATCAGTGAGTGACCATCAGTGTGGGACCATCAGTGTGGGACCATCAGTGTGTGACCATCAGTGTGGGACCATCAGTCTGTGACCATCAGTGTGGGACCATCAGTGTGGGACCATCAGTGTGGGACCATCAGTCAGTGACCATCAGTGAGTGACCATCAGTGCGTGACCATCAGTGCGTGACCATCAGTGCGGGACCATCAGTGCGTGACCATCAGTGCGGGACCATCAGTGCGGGACCATCAGTGCGGGACCATCAGTGAGTGACCATCAGTGAGTGACCATCAGTGAGTGACCATCAGTGTGGGACCATCAGTGTGTGACCATCAGTGTGGGACCATCAGTGAGTGACCATCAGTGTGGGACCATCAGTGTGGGACCATCAGTGTGTGACCATCAGTGAGTGACCATCAGTGTGGGACCATCAGTGTGGGACCATCAGTCTGTGACCATCAGTGTGGGACCATCAGTGTGGGACCATCAGTCAGTGACCATCAGTGAGTGACCATCAGTGCGGGACCATCAGTGCGTGACCATCAGTGCGGGACCATCAGTGCGGGACCATCAGTGTGTGACCATCAGTGTGGGACCATCAGTGTGGGACCATCAGTGTGGGACCATCAGTGCGTGACCATCAGTGCGTGACCATCAGTGCGTGACCATCAGTGCGGGACCATCAGTGCGGGACCATCAGTGCGAGACCATCAGTGAGTGACCAGTGAGTGACCATCAGTCTGTGACCATCAGTGCGGGACCATCAGTGTGAGACCATCAGTGAGTGACCATCCGTGTGGGACCATCAGTGTGAGACCATCAGTGCGGGACCATCAGTGCGAGACCATCAGTGCGAGACCATCAGTGCGAGACCATCAGCGCGGGACCATCAGCGCGGGACCATCAGCGCGGGACCATCAGTCTGTGACCATCAGTGAGTGACCATCAGTGAGTGACCATCAGTGAGTGACCATCAGTGAGTGACCATCAGTGAGTGACCATCAGTCTGGGACCATCAGTGTGGGACCATCAGTGTGGGACCATCAGTCTGGGACCATCAGTGTGGGACCATCAGTGTGGGACCATCAGTGCGAGACCATCAGTGCGGGACCATCAGTGTGTGACCATCAGTGCGGGACCATCAGTGCGGGACCATCAGTGTGTGACCATCAGTGTGGGACCATCAGTGTGTGACCATCAGTGCGTGACCATCAGTGCGTGACCATCAGTGCGTGACCATCAGTGCGTGACCATCAGTGCGTGACCATCAGTGCGTGACCATCAGTCTGTGACCATCAGTCTGTGACCATCAGTGCGTGACCATCAGTGCGTGACCATCAGTCTGTGACCATCAGTCTGTGACCATCAGTGTGTGACCATCAGTGCGTGACCATCAGTGCGTGACCATCAGTGTGTGACCATCAGTGTGTGACCATCAGTGCGGGACCATCAGTCTGTGACCATCAGTGTGGGACCATCAGTGTGTGACCATCAGTGTGGGACCATCAGTGTGGGACCATCACTGCGGGACCATCAGTGTGTGACCATCAGTGTGTGACCATCAGTGCGGGACCATCAGTGCGGGACCATCAGTGTGTGACCATCAGTGTGGGACCATCAGTGCGTGACCATCAGTGCGTGACCATCAGTGCGTGACCATCAGTGCGTGACCATCAGTGCGTGACCATCAGTCTGTGACCATCAGTCTGTGACCATCAGTGCGTGACCATCAGTGCGTGACCATCAGTCTGTGACCATCAGTCTGTGACCATCAGTGTGTGACCATCAGTGCGTGACCATCAGTGCGTGACCATCAGTGTGTGACCATCAGTGTGTGACCATCAGTGCGGGACCATCAGTCTGTGACCATCAGTGTGTGACCATCAGTTTGTGACCATCAGTGTGGGACCATCAGTCTGGGACCATCAGTGTGTGACCATCAGTGCGGGACCATCAGTGAGTGACCATCAGTGAGTGACCATCAGTGTGAGACCATCAGTGTGAGACCATCAGTGTGAGACCATCAGTGTGTGACCATCAGTGCGGGGCCATCAGTGCGGGGCCATCAGTGCGGGACCATCAGTGCGGGACCATCAGTGTGTGACCATCAGTGTGTGACCATCAGTGCGGGACCATCAGTCTGTGACCATCAGTGTGTGACCATCAGTGCGTGACCATCAGTGTGTGACCATCAGTGTGTGACCATCAGTGTGTGACCATCAGTGCGGGACCATCAGTCTGTGACCATCAGTGAGTGACCATCAGTGTGAGACCATCAGTGTGAGACCATCAGTGTGAGACCATCAGTGTGAGACCATCAGTGTGTGACCATCAGTGTGTGACCATCAGTGCGGGGCCATCAGTGCGGGACCATCAGTGTGTGACCATCAGTGTGTGACCATCAGTGCGGGACCATCAGTGTGTGACCATCAGTGCGTGACCATCAGTGCGTGACCATCAGTGTGTGACCATCAGTGTGTGACCATCAGTGCGGGACCATCAGTCTGTGACCATCAGTGTGTGACCATCAGTTTGTGACCATCAGTGTGGGACCATCAGTCTGGGACCATCAGTGTGTGACCATCAGTGCGGGACCATCAGTGAGTGACCATCAGTGAGTGACCATCAGTGAGTGACCATCAGTGAGTGACCATCAGTGTGAGACCATCAGTGTGAGACCATCAGTGTGTGACCATCAGTGCGGGGCCATCAGTGCGGGGCCATCAGTGCGGGACCATCAGTGAGTGACCATCAGTGAGTGACCATCAGTGAGTGACCATCAGTGCGGGACCATCAGTGCGGGACCATCAGTGCGGGACCATCAGTGCGGGACCATCAGTGCGAGACCATCAGTGCGAGACCATCAGTGCGAGACCATCAGTGCGAGACCATCAGTGTGGGACCATCAGTGTGGGACCATCAGTGTGCGACCATCAGTCTGGGACCATCAGTGCGGGACCATCAGTGCGGGACCATCAGTGTGGGACCATCAGTGCGGGACCATCAGTCTGTGACCATCAGTCTGTGACCATCAGTGCGGGACCATCAGTGCGGGACCATCAGTGTGGGACCATCAGTGTGAGACCATCAGTGTGAGACCATCAGTCTGGGACCATCAGTGTGGGACCATCAGTGTGGGACCATCAGTCTGGGACCATCAGTGCGTGACCATCACTGCGGGACCATCACTGCGGGACCATCAGTGTGTGACCATCAGTCTGTGACCATCAGTCTGTGACCATCAGTCTGGGACCATCAGTGCGTGACCATCAGTGTGTGACCATCAGTGCGGGATCATCAGTGTGTGACCATCAGTGTGTGACCATCAGTTTGTGACCATCAGTGTGGGACCATCAGTCTGGGACCATCAGTGTGTGACCATCAGTGTGTGACCATCAGTTTGTGACCATCAGTGTGGGACCATCAGTCTGGGATCATCAGTGTGTGACCATCAGTGTGTGACCATCAGTTTGTGACCATCAGTGTGGGACCATCAGTGTGTGACCATCAGTGCGGGACCATCAGTGAGTGACCATCAGTGAGTGACCATCAGTGTGAGACCATCAGTGTGAGACCATCAGTGTGAGACCATCAGTGTGAGACCATCAGTGAGTGACCATCAGTGAGTGACCATCAGTGCGGGACCATCAGTGCGAGACCATCAGTGCGAGACCATCAGTGCGAGACCATCAGTGCGAGACCATCAGTGCGGGACCATCAGTGCGGGACCATCAGTGCGGGACCATCAGTGTGGGACCATCAGTGTGGGACCATCAGTCTGTGACCATCAGTGTGGGACCATCAGTGCGTGACCATCACTGCGGGACCATCACTGCGGGACCATCAGTGTGTGACCATCAGTCTGTGACCATCAGTCTGTGACCATCAGTGTGGGACCATCAGTGCGGGACCATCAGTGTGGGACCATCAGTGTGGGACCATCAGTCTGTGACCATCAGTGCGTGACCATCAGTGCGTGACCATCACTGCGGGACCATCAGTGTGTGACCATCAGTGCGGGGCCATCAGTGTGTGACCATCAGTGTGTGACCATCAGTGCGTGACCATCAGTCTGTGACCATCAGTCTGTGACCATCAGTGAGTGACCATCAGTGAGTGACCATCAGTGAGTGACCATCAGTCTGGGACCATCAGTCTGGGACCATCAGTGTGTGACCATCAGTGTGGGACCATCAGTCTGTGACCATCAGTGTGGGACCATCTGTGTGAGACCATCAGTGCGGGACCATCAGTGCGGGACCATCAGTGCGGGACCATCAGTGCGGGACCATCAGTGTGTGACCATCAGTGTGTGACCATCAGTGCGGGGCCATCAGTCTGTGACCATCAGTGTGTGACCATCAGTGTGTGACCATCAGTGCGTGACCATCAGTGCGTGACCATCAGTCTGTGACCATCAGTCTGTGACCATCAGTCTGTGACCATCAGTGTGTGACCATCAGTGCGTGACCATCAGTCTGTGACCATCAGTGTGTGACCATCAGTCTGTGACCATCAGTGCGTGACCATCAGTCTGTGACCATCAGTCTGTGACCATCAGTCTGTGACCATCAGTGTGTGACCATCAGTCTGTGACCATCAGTGTGTGACCATCAGTGTGGGACCATCAGTCTGGGACCATCAGTGTGTGACCATCAGTGCGGGACCATCAGTGAGTGACCATCAGTGTGAGACCATCAGTGTGAGACCATCAGTGTGAGACCATCAGTGTGTGACCATCAGTGCGGGGCCATCAGTGCGGGGCCATCAGTGCGGGACCATCAGTGAGTGACCATCAGTGAGTGACCATCAGTGAGTGACCATCAGTGCGGGACCATCAGTGCGGGACCATCAGTGCGGGACCATCAGTGTGGGACCATCAGTGTGGGACCATCAGTGTGCGACCATCAGTGTGGGACCATCAGTGTGGGACCATCAGTGCGGGACCATCAGTCTGTGACCATCAGCGCGGGACCATCAGTGTGGGACCATCAGTCTGTGACCATCAGTGCGGGACCATCAGTCTGTGACCATCAGTGAGTGACCATCAGTGAGTGACCATCAGTCTGGGACCATCAGTCTGGGACCATCAGTGTGTGACCATCAGTGTGTGACCATCAGTGTGTGACCATCAGTGCGGGACCATCAGTGCGGGACCATCAGTGCGGGACCATCAGTGCGGGACCATCAGTGCGGGACCATCAGTGTGGGACCATCAGTCAGTGACCATCAGTGTGTGACCATCAGTGTGAGACCATCAGTGCGGGACCATCAGTCTGTGACCATCAGTGTGTGACCATCAGTCAGTGACCATCAGTGAGTGACCATCAGTGTGGGACCATCAGTGCGGGACCATCAGTGTGTGACCATCAGTGCGGGGCCATCAGTGTGTGACCATCAGTGTGGGGCCATCAGTGCGGGACCATCAGTGTGTGACCATCAGTGAGTGACCATCAGTGCGGGGCCATCAGTGCGGGACCATCAGTGCGGGACCATCAGTGCGGGACCATCAGTGTGTGACCATCAGTGCGGGGCCATCAGTGTGTGACCATCAGTGTGTGACCATCAGTGTGTGACCATCAGTGTGTGACCATCAGTGTGGGGCCATCAGTGCGGGACCATCAGTGTGTGACCATCAGTGAGTGACCATCAGTGCGGGGCCATCAGTGCGGGACCATCAGTGCGGGACCATCAGTGCGGGACCATCAGTGCGTGACCATCAGTGCGGGACCATCAGTGCGGGGCCATCAGTGCGGGGCCATCAGTGAGTGACCATCAGTGTGTGACCATCAGTGCGGGACCATCAGTGTGTGACCATCAGTGCGTGACCATCAGTGTGGGACCATCAGTGAGTGACCATCAGTGAGTGACCATCAGTGTGTGACCATCAGTGTGAGACCATCAGTGTGTGACCATCAGTGTGTGACCATCAGTGTGGGGCCATCAGTGTGGGACCATCAGTGCGGGACCATCAGTCTGTGACCATCAGTGCGGGACCATCAGTGCGGGACCATCAGTCTGTGACCATCAGTGCGGGACCATCAGTCTGTGACCATCAGTCTGGGACCATCAGTGCGGGACCATCAGTCTGTGACCATCAGTCTGTGACCATCAGTGTGTGACCATCAGTGAGTGACCATCAGTGCGGGGCCATCAGTCTGTGACCATCAGTGTGTGACCATCAGTGTGTGACCATCAGTGCGGGGCCATCAGTCTGTGACCATCAGTGTGTGACCATCAGTGTGGGACCATCAGTCTGTGACCATCAGTCTGTGACCATCAGTGCGGGACCATCAGTGCGGGACCATCAGTGCGGGACCATCAGTGCGGGACCATCAGTGCGGGACCATCAGTGCGGGACCATCAGTGCGGGACCATCAGTCTGTGACCATCAGTGCGGGACCATCAGTGCGGGACCATCAGTGCGGGACCATCAGTCTGTGACCATCAGTGCGGGACCATCAGTCTGTGACCATCAGTCTGTGACCATCAGTGCGGGACCATCAGTGCGGGACCATCAGTGCGGGACCATCAGTTCCAGAACTCAATCCCTCTACGAATGAAACCTAACACACCGTATGCCTTCTCAACAGCACTATAACCTGTGTGGCAACTTTCAGGGATCTATGTACATGGACTCCAAGATCCCTCTGCACATCCACGCTACCAAAAATCTTTCCACTGACCCAGTACTCTGCCTTCCTGTTACTCTGCTCAAAGTGCATCACCTCACATTTCGCTGCGTTGAACTCTATTTGCCTCCTCTCAAACCAATTCTGCAGTTTATCCAAGTCCCCCTGCAACCAGTAACATTCTTCCACACTGTCCACCACTCCACCGACTTTAATGTCATCTGCAAACTTACTAACCCATCCACCCATGCCTGCGTCTGAGTCTCGGCTGGGGCTGTTTTCCCTGGAGCATCGGAGGCTGAGGGGTGACCTATTAGAGGTTTATAAAATGACAGAATATACAGAGGGATCACTGCAAGATTACTCCACTTATTTAAGAATCTCAAAGGACTTTACAAATGGTGTGAGAGGAATGTCGATGGACCGAATAATAGCTCTCTGCAGGTGATCGAGAGTGTCAGACTGTGTGAGTAAAGTGTCAACAGTTGAATAGCACACAAAGGGATGGTCTATAATCTGATGAATTGAGAGAGAGAGAGACACAATTACAAAACATTCCAACTCAACCTGTGGAGATTGGGTGCCCCCACACGTCTTCTTCACATTCCTCCAGGTGATGGTGGCTTTGGAGCTGGCAGTAGGCAACTTGGCTTTAACTCGGATCACCCTCTCACTCACTCCGATCATCCCAGACTCCTTAGCTACATGGATAGCTGTCAGGGTACTGTCACCTGTCAGACAGAGGGAGAGTGACGGTGAGGGGACTGTCACCTGTCAGACAGACGGAGAGTGACAGTGAGGGGACTGTCACCTGTCACACAGACAGAGAGTGACGGTGAGGGGACTGTCCCCTGTCAGACAGAGGGAGAGTGACGGTGAGGGGACTGTCCCCTGTCAGACAGAGGGAGAGTGACGGTGAGGGGACTGTCCCCTGTCAGACAGACGGAGAGTGACGGTGAGGGGACTGTCACCTGTCAGACAGACGGAGAGTGACGGTGAGGGGACTGTCACCTGTCAGACAGAGGGAGAGTGAGGTGAGGGGACTGTCACCTGTCACACAGACGGAGAGTGACGGCGAGGGGACTGTCACCTGTCAGACAGACGGAGAGTGACGGTGAGGGGACTGTCCCCTGTCAGACAGACAGAGAGTGACGGTGAGGGGACAGTCACCTGTCACACAGACGGAGAGTGACGGTGAGGGGACTGTCACCTGTCACACAGACGGAGAGTGACGGTGAGGGGACTGTCACCTGTCACACAGACGGAGAGTGACGGTGAGGGGACTGTCCCCTGTCAGACAGACGGAGAGTGACGGCGAGGGGACTGTCCCCTGTCAGACAGACAGAGAGTGACGGTGAGGGGACAGTCACCTGTCACACAGACGGAGAGTGACGGTGAGGGGACTGTCACCTGTCAGACAGACGGAGAGTGACGGTGAGGGGACTGTCACCTGTCACACAGACGGAGAGTGACGGTGAGGGGACTGTCCCCTGTCACACAGACGGAGAGTGACGGTGAGGGGACTGTCATCTGTCACACAGACGGAGAGTGACGGTGAGGGGACTGTCACCTGTCACACAGACAGAGAGTGACGTTGAGGGGACTGTCCCCTGTCAGACAGACAGAGAGTGACGGCGAGGGGACTGTCACCTGTCACATAGACGGAGAGTGACGGTGAGGGGACTGTCCCCTGTCAGACAGACAGAGAGTGACGGCGAGGGGACTGTCACCTGTCACATAGACGGAGAGTGACGGTGAGGGGACTGTCACCTGTCAGACAGACGGACAGTGACCGTGAGGGGACTGTCCCCTGTCACACAGACGGACAGTGACCGTGAGGGGACTGTCACCTGTCAGACAGAGGGAGAGTGACGGTGAGGGGAATGTCACCTGTCAGACTGACGAAGAGTCACGGTGAGGGGACTGTCACCTGTCACACAGAGGGAGAGTGACGGTGAGGGGACTGTCACCTGTCAGACAGACGGAGAGTGACGGTGAGGGGACTGTCCCCTGTCACACAGACGGAGAGTGACGGCGAGGGGACTGTCCCCTGTCACACAGACGGAGAGTGACGGTGAGGGGACTGTCACCTGTCACACAGACGGAGAGTGACGGTGAGGGGACTGTCACCTGTCACACAGACGGAGAGTGACGGTGAGGGGACTGTCACCTGTCACACAGACGGAGAGTGACGTTGAGGGGACTGTCCCCTGTCAGACAGACAAAGAGTGACGGCGAGGGGACTGTCACCTGTCACATAGACGGAGAGTGACGGTGAGGGGACTGTCCCCTGTCAGACAGACGGAGAGTGACGGCGAGGGGACTGTCACCTGTCACATAGACGGAGAGTGACGGTGAGGGGACTGTCACCTGTCAGACAGACGGACAGTGACCGTGAGGGGACTGTCCCCTGTCACACAGACGGACAGTGACCGTGAGGGGACTGTCACCTGTCAGACAGAGGGAGAGTGACGGTGAGGGGAATGTCACCTGTCAGACTGACGAAGAGTGACGGTGAGGGGACTGTCACCTGTCAGACAGACGGAGAGTGACGGTGAGGGGACTGTCCCCTGTCACACAGACGGAGAGTGACGGCGAGGGGACTGTCCCCTGTCACACAGACGGAGAGTGACGGTGAGGGGACTGTCCCCTGTCACACAGACGGAGAGTGACGGTGAGGGGACTGTCCCCTGGTCCCACTCTCCGTGTCATTCCCCCATTCCCACTGATCCCACTCTCCGTGCCGTTCCCCCGATCCCTCTCTCCCTGTCGTTCCCCCCTTTCCCCCCTGATCCCACTCTCCCTGCGTTCCCCCTGATCCCTCTCTCCCTGTCGTTCCCCCCTTTCCCCCGATCCCACTGTCTGTGTCGTTCCACCGTTCTCCCCGATCCCACTCTCTGTGTCGTTCCCCTGTTCCCCCCTGATCCCACTCTCCCTGCGTTCCCCCTGATCCCACTCTCCCTGCGTTCCCCCTGATCCCACTCTCCGTGTCGTTCCCACTGATCCCACTCTCCGTGCCGCTCCCCCCGTTCCCCTGATCCCACTCTCCGTGCCTTCCCCCCTGATCCCACTCTCTGTGTCGTTCCCCCGTTCCCCCCTGATCCCACCCTCTGTGCTGTTCCTCCCGTTCCCCCGATCCCTCTCTCCGTGCCGTTCCCCCTGTTCCCCCGATCCCAGTCTCCGTGCCGTTCCCCCCGTTCCCCCGATCCCACTCTCCGTGCCGTTTCCCCCGTTCTACCTGATCCCAGTCTCCGTGCCGTTCCCCCCTGATCCCACTCTCTGTGCCATTTCTCCCGTTCCCCTGATCCCACTCTCCGTGTCGTTCCCCCTGATCCCACTCTCCATGCCGTTCCTCCGATCCCACTCTCCGTGCCGTTCCCTCCATTCCCCCCTGATCCCACTCTCTGTGCCATTCCCCCCTGATCCCAGTCTCCGTGTCGTTCCCCCATTCCTCCTGATCCCACTCTCCGTGCTGTTCTCCCCGTTCCCCTGATCCCACTCTCCATGTCGTTCCCCCTGATCCCACTCTCCGTATCGTTCCCCCCATTCCCCTTGATCCCACTCTCCGTGTCATTCCCCCGTCCTCCCCTGATCCCACTCTCTGTGCCGTTCCCCCCATTCCCCCAATCCCACTCTCCGTGTCATTCCCCCGTTCCCCCCTGATCCCACTCTCCGTGTCGTTCCCCCTGATCCCACTCTCCATGTCGTTCCCCCTGATCCCACTCTCCGTATCGCTCCCCCGTTCCCCCCTGATCCCACTCTCCGTGTCGTTCCCCCTGAACCCACTCTCTGTGCCGTTCCCCCCATTCCCCTTGATCCCACTCTCCGTGTCATTCCCCCGTTCCCCCCTGATCCCACTCTCCGTGCCGTTCCCCCCGTTCCCCCTGATCCCACTCTCCGTGTCGTTCCCCCTGATCCCACTCTCTGTGCCGTTCCCCCCATTCCCCCTGATCCCACTCTCCGTGTCATTCCCCCGTTCCCCCCTGATCCCACTCTCCGTGCCGTTCCCCCCGTTCCCCCTGATCCCACTCTCCGTGTCATTCCCCCCGTTCCCCCCTGATCCCACTCTCCGTGCCGTTCCCCCCGTTCCCCCTGATCCCACTCTCCGTGTCATTCCCCCGTTCCCCCCTAATCCCACTCTCCGTGCCGTTCCCCCCATTCCCCCTGATCCCACTCTCCGTGTCATTCCCCCCATTCCCCCTGATCCCACTCTCCGTGTCATTCCCCCATTCCCCCTGATCCCTCTCTCCATGCCGTACCCCATTCCCCCGATCCCACTCTCCGTCCAGTTACCTGTGATCATCACAATGCGGATATCCGCCTTTAGCAGTTCCCGGAACACCGAGGAAGTGGATTTCTTCAGCTTGTTCTCCAGGATGACCAGGCCCGTGAATGTCATGTTCTGTTCCACAAACTCCCTACAATATGGAGCACATCCCAGGAATTTCACCTCCCGCTAGGAGTTACCCTCCTCCCTCCACTGCTACAGGGACACAGCAACGGGTACAGACCATTCAACCCACTGGACCTGTCCTTCAGCTCCCCTCTCCCTCCCTCGATTCCCTGAGAGACCACGGCACAGTGCGATCCCAGCCTGGGCTGAAGAATTCCAAACTCCACTGGATCTCTGATGAAGATACCTCTTCTGACCTCAGTGCTCAGTGATCAGGCCCCGCCCTGGGTGACAGATTGTTCGTGTGTACGTTGTGGGGTACAGACTGTCATTGAACCCTTACCCCAATCCAGCAGCAAACCCCCACCCGGCAATACCATCACCTCTCACCCCCCCACCCCTCCCAACAATACCTTCACCGCTCACCCCCCCCGCCCCTCCCAACAATACCATCACCTCTCACCCCCCCCGCCCCTCCCAACAATACCATCACCCGTCACCCCCTCCACCCGCCCCAACAATACCATCACCTCTCACCCCCCCACCCCTCCCAACAATACCATCACCTCTCACCCCCCCCGCCCCTCCCAACAATACCATCACCCCTCACCCCCCCCCACCCCTCCCAACAATGCCATCACCTCTCACCCCCCCACCCCTCCCAACAATACCATCACCTCTCACCCCCCCACCCCCCCCAACAATACCTTCACCTCTCACCCCCCCACCCCTCCCAACAATACCATCACCTCTCACCCCCCCACCCCCCCCAACAATACCATCACCTCTCACCCCCCCACCCCTCCCAACAATACCATCACCTCTCACCCCCCTCACCCCCAACAATACCATCACCTCTCACCCCCCTCACCCCCAACAATACCATCACCTCTCACCCCCCCCCAACAATACCATCACCTCTCACCCCCCCACCCCCCCCAACAATACCTTCACCTCTCACCCCCCCCACCCCTCCCAACAATACCATCACCTCTCACCCCCCCACCCCCCCCAACAATACCATCACCTCTCACCCCCCCACCCCTCCCAACAATACCATCACCACTCACCCCCCCCACCCCTCCCAACAATACCAACACCTCTCACCGCCCCCACCCCTCCCAACAATACCATCACCTCTCACCCCCCCAACCATACCATCACCTCTCACCCCCCCCCGCCCCCCCAACAATACCATCACCTCCCACCCCCCCCGCCCCCCCAACAATACCATCACCTCCCACCCCCCCCCGCCCCCCCAACAATACCATCACCTCTCACCCCCCCACCCCCCCAATAACACCATCACCTCTCACACCCCCACCCCCCCAACAATACCATCACCTCTCACCCCCCCGACCCCCAACAATACCATCACCTCTCACCCCCCCCACACCCCCCAATAATACCATCACCTCTCACACCCCCACCCCCCCCAACAATACCATCACCTCTCACCCCCCCCAACAATACCATCACCTCTCACCCCCCCCAACAATACCATCACCTCTCACCCCCCTCCCCTCCCAACAATACCATCACCTCTCACCGCCCCTCCCAACAATACCATCACCTCTCACCCCCCTCCCCTCCCAACAATACCATCACCTCTCACCACCCCCCCCAACAATACCATCACCTCTCACCCCCCCCAACAATACCATCACCCCTCACCCCCCCGCCCCTCCCAACAATACCATCACCTCTCACCCCCCGCCCCTCCCAACAATACCATCACCTCTCACCCCCCCCGCCCCCACCAACAATACCATCACTTCTCAGCCCCCCCGCCCCCCCCAACAATACCATCACCTCTCACCCCCCCTCCCCCCCCAACAATACCATCACCTCTCACCCCCCCACCCCCCCAACACCATCACCCCTCACCCCCCCCATACCCCCCAACAATACCATCACCTCTCACCCCCCCCGCCCCTCCCAACGATACCATCACCCCTCAACCCACCCACCCCCCCAACAATACCATCACCTCTCACCCCCCCCGCCCCTCCCAACAATACCATCACCTCTCACCCCCCTGCCCCTCCCAACAATACCATCACCTCTCACCCCCCCCACCCCCCCCAACAATACCATCACCTCTCACCCCTCCCAACAATACCATCACCTCTCACCCCCCCCGCCCCTCCCAACAATACCATCACCTCTCACCCCCACCGCCCCCCACAACAATACCATCACCTCTCACCCCCCCACCCCCCCAACAATACCATCACCCCTCACCCCCCCCAACCCCCCCAACAATACCATCACCTCTCACCCCCCCCGCCCCTCCCAACGATACCATCACCCCTCAACCCCCCCACCCCCCCAACAATACCATCACCTCTCACCCCCCCCGCCCCTCCCAACAATACCATCACCTCTCACCCCCCCCCAACCCCCACCAACAATACCATCACCTCTCACCCCCCCACCCCCCCAACAATACCATCACCTCTCACCCCCCCGCCCCCCCAACAATACCATCACCTCTCACCCCCCCCGCCTCCCCCAACAACACCATCACCCCTCACCCCCCCCCACACCCCCAACAATACCATCACCTCTCACCCCACCCACCCCCCCCAACAACACCATCACCCCTCACCCCCCCCACACCCCCAACAATACCATCACCTCTCACCCCACCTCCCAACAATACCATCTCCTCTCACCCCCCCCCGCCCCCCACAACAATACCATCACCTCTCAGCCCCCCTCCCAACAATACCATCACCTCTCACCCCGCCCAACAATACCATCACCTCTCACCCCCCCTCCCCTCCCAACAATACCATCACCTCTCACCCCCCCTCCCCTCCCAACAATACCATCACCTCTCACCCCCCCTCCCCTCCCAACAATACCATCACCTCTTACCCCCCCGCCCCTCCCACAATACCATCACCTCTCACCCCCCCCAACAATACCATCACCTCTCACCCCCCCTCCCCCCAACAATACCATCACCTCTCACTCCCCCCTCCCAACAATACCATCACCTCTCACCCCCCCGCCCCTCCCAACAATACCATCACCTCTCACCCCCCGCCCCTCCCAACAATACCATCACCTCTCACCCCCCCCGCCCCCACCAACATTACCATCACTTCTCAGACCCCCCGCCCCCCCCAACAATACCATCACCTCTCACCCCCCCTCCCCCCCCAACAATACCATCACCTCTCACCCCCCCACCCCCCCAACACCATCACCTCTCACCCCCCCACCCCCCCAACAATACCTTCACCTCTCACCCCCCCCGCCCCCCCAACAATACCATCACCTCTCACCCCCCCACCCCCCCAACAATACCATCACCTCTCACCCCCCCGCCCCTCCCAACAATACCATCACCTCTCACCCCCCCGCCCCCCCAACAATACCATCACCCCTCATCCCCCCCAACCCCCCCAACAATACCATCACCTCTCACCCCCCCCGCCCCTCCCAACGATACCATCACCCCTCAACCCCCCCCACCCCCCCAACAATACCATCACCTCTCACCCCCCCCGCCCCTCCCAACAATACCATCACCTCTCACCCCCCCGCCCCTCCCAACAATACCATCACCTCTCACCCCCCCCACCCCCCCCACCCCCCCCAACAATACCATCACCTCTCACCCCTCCCAACAATACCATCACCTCTCACCCCCCCCGCCCCTCCCAACAATACCATCACCTCTCACCCCCACCGCCCCCCACAACAATACCATCACCTCTCACCCCCCCCAACCCCCCCCAACAATACCATCACCTCTCACCCCCCCACCCCCCCCAACAATACCATCACCTCTCACCCCCCCGCCCCCCCAACAATACCATCACCTCTCACCCCCCCCGCCTCCCCCAACAACACCATCACCCCTCACCCCCCCCACACCCCCAACAATACCATCACCTCTCACCCCACCTCCCAACAATACCATCACCTCTCACCCCCCCCGCCCCCCACAACAATACCATCACCTCTCAGCCCCCCTCCCAACAATACCATCACCTCTCACCCCGCCCAACAATACCATCACCTCTTACCCCCCCCGCCCCTCCCACAATACCATCACCTCTCACCCCCCCCAACAATACCATCACCTCTCACTCCCCCCTCCCAACAATACCATCACCTCTCACCCCCCCCCGCCCCCCCAACAATACCATCACCTCTCACCCCCCCACCCCTCCCAACAATACCATCACCCCTCACCCCCCCTTCCAACAATATCATCACCTCTCACCCCCCCCGCCCCCCCCAACAATACCATCACCTCTCACCCCCCCGCCCCTCCCAACAATACCATCACCTCTCACCCCCCCCTCAACAATACCATCACCTCTCACCCCCCCCTCAACAATAATATCACCTCTCTCCCCCCCCGCCCCTCCCAATAATACCATCACCTCTCACCCCTCCACCCCCCCCAACAATACCATCACCTCTCACCCCCCCACCCCTCCCAACAATACCATCACCTCTCACCCACCCCTCCCAACAATACCATCACCTCTCACCCCCCACCCCTCCCAACAATACCATCACCCCTCACCCCCCCACCCCTCCCATCAATACCATCACCTCTCACCCCCCACCCCTCCCAACAATACCATCACCCCTCACCCCCCCGCCCCCCCCAACAATACCATCACCTCTCACCCCCCCACCCCTCCCAACAATACCATCACCTCTCACCCACCCCTCCCAACAATACCATCACCTCTCACCCCCCACCCCTCCCAACAATACCATCACCTCTCACCCCCCCACCCCCCCAACAATACCATCACCTCTCACCCCCCTCCCCTCCCAACAATACCATCACCTCTCACCCCCCCGCCTAACAATACCATCACCTCTCACCCCCCCGCCCCTCCCAACAATACCATCACCTCTCACCCCCCCGCCCCCCCCAACAATACCATCACCTCTCACCCCCCCACCCCTCCCAACAATACCATCACCTCTCACCCACCCCTCCCAACAATACCATCACCTCTCACCCCCCCGCCCCCCCCAACAATACCATCACCTCTCAGCCCCCCCGCCCCTCCCAACAATACCTTCACCTCTCACCCCCCCTCCCAACAATACCATCACCTCTCACCCCCCCCAACAATACCATCACCTCTCACCCCCCCGCCCCTCCCAACAACACCATCACCTCTCACCCCCCCACCCCTCCCAACAATACCATCACCTCTCACCCCCCCGCCCCTCCCAACAATACCATCACCTCTCACCCCCCACTCAACAATACCATCACCTCTCCCCCCCCGCCCCTCCCAACAATACCATCACCTCTCACATCCCCCACCCCCCCCAACAATACCATCACCTCTCACCCCCCCCACCCCTCCCAACAATACCATCACCCCTCACCCCCCCCAACAATACCATCACCTCTCACCCCCCCGCCCCTCCCAACAACACCATCACCCCTCACCCCCCCCAACCCCCCCAACAATACCATCACCTCTCACCCCCCCCGCCCCTCCCAACGATACCATCACCCCTCAACCCCCCCACCCCCCCAACAATACCATCACCTCTCACCCCCCCCGCCCCTCCCAACAATACCATCACCTCTCACCCCCCCGCCCCTCCCAACAATACCATCACCTCTCACCCCCCCTCCCAACAATACCATCACCTCTCACCCCCCCCAACAATACCATCACCTCTCACCCCCCCGCCCCTCCCAACAACACCATCACCCCTCACCCCCCCCAACCCCCCCAACAATACCATCACCTCTCACCCCCCCCGCCCCTCCCAACGATACCATCACCCCTCAACCCCCCCACCCCCCCAACAATACCATCACCTCTCACCCCCCCCGCCCCTCCCAACAATACCATCACCTCTCACCCCCCCGCCCCTCCCAACAATACCATCACCTCTCACCCCCCCCCACCCCCCCCACCCCCCCCCAACAATACCATCACCTCTCACCCCTCCCAACAATACCATCACCTCTCACCCCCCCCCGCCCCTCCCAACAATACCATCACCTCTCACCCCCACCGCCCCCCACAACAATACCATCACCTCTCACCCCCCCCAACCCCCCCCAACAATACCATCACCTCTCACCCCCACCGCCCCCCACAACAATACCATCACCTCTCACCCCCCCCCAACCCCCCCCAACAATACCATCACCTCTCACCCCCCCACCCCCCCCAACAATACCATCACCTCTCACCCCCCCGCCCCCCCAACAATACCATCACCTCTCACCCCCCCGCCTCCCCCAACAACACCATCACCCCTCACCCCCCCCACACCCCCAACAATACCATCACCTCTCACCCCACCTCCCAACAATACCATCACCTCTCACCCCCCCGCCCCCCACAACAATACCATCACCTCTCAGCCCCCCTCCCAACAATACCATCACCTCTCACCCCGCCCAACAATACCATCACCTCTTACCCCCCCGCCCCTCCCACAATACCATCACCTCTCACCCCCCCCAACAATACCATCACCTCTCACTCCCCCCTCCCAACAATACCATCACCTCTCACCCCCCCCGCCCCCCCAACAATACCATCACCTCTCACCCCCCCACCCCTCCCAACAATACCATCACCTCTCACCCCCCCGCCCCTCCCAACAACACCATCACCTCTCACCCCCCCGCCCCTACCAACAATACCATCACCCCTCACCCCCCCTTCCAACAATATCATCACCTCTCACCCCCCCCGCCCCCCCCAACAATACCATCACCTCTCACCCCCCCGCCCCTCCCAACAATACCATCACCTCTCACCCCCCCTCAACAATACCATCACCTCTCACCCCCCCCTCAACAATACCATCACCTCTCTCCCCCCCCGCCCCTCCCAATAATACCATCACCTCTCACCCCTCCACCCCCCCAACAATACCATCACCTCTCACCCCCCCACCGCTCCCAACAATACCATCACCTCTCACCCACCCCTCCCAACAATACCATCACCTCTCACCCCCCACCCCTCCCAACAATACCATCACCCCTCACCCCCCCGCCCCTCCCAACAATACCATCACCTCTCACCCCCCCCGCCCCTCCCAACAATACCATCACCCCTCACCCCCCCCGCCCCCCCCAACAATACCATCACCTCTCACCCCCCCACCCCTCCCAACAATACCATCACCTCTCACCCACCCCTCCCAACAATACCATCACCTCTCACCCCCCACCCCTCCCAACAATACCATCACCTCTCACCCCCCCACCCCCCCAACAATACCATCACCTCTCACCCCCCTCCCCTTCCAACAATACCATCACCTCTCACCCCCCCGCCTAACAATACCATCACCTCTCACCCCCCCGCCCCTCCCAACAATACCATCACCTCTCACCCCCCCGCCCCTCCCAACAATACCATCACCTCTCACCCCCCCCACCCCCCCCAACAATACCATCACCTCTCACCCCTCCGCCCCTCCCAACAATACCATCACCTCTCACCCCCCCCGCCCCTCCCAACAATACCATCACCTCTCACCCCCACCGCCCCCCCCAACAATACCATCACCTCTCACCCCCCCCACCCCCCCCAACAATACCATCACCTCTCACCCCCCCCCACCCCCCCCAACAATACCATCACCTCTCACCTCCCCTCCCAACAATACCATCACCTCTCACCCCACCTCCCAACAATACCATCACCTCTCACCCCCCCCTCCCCCCCCAACAATACCATCACCTCTCAGCCCCCCCGCCCCTCCCAACAATACCTTCACCTCTCACCCCCCCCTCCCAACAATACCATCACCTCTCACCCCCCCCAACAATACCATCACCTCTCACCCCCCCGCCCCTCCCACAATACCATCACCTCTCACCCCCCCCAACAATACCATCACCTCTCACCCCCCCTCCCAACAATACCATCACCTCTCACCCCACCCGCCCCCCCAACAATACCATCACCTCTCACCCCCCCACCCCTCCCAACAATACCATCACCTCTCACCCCCCCGCCCCTCCCAACAACACCATCACCTCTCACCCCCCCGCCCCTCCCAACAATACCATCACCTCTCACCCCCCCCACCCCTCCCACAATACCATCACCTCTCACCCCCCCCCAACAATACCATCACCTCTTACCCCCCCGCCCCTCCCACAATACCATCACCTCTCACCCCCCCCAACAATACCATCACCTCTCACCCCCCCTCCCAACAATACCATCACCTCTCACCCCACCCGCCCCCCCCAACAATACCATCACCTCTCACCCCCCCACCCCTCCCAACAATACCATCACCTCTCACCCCCCCCGCCCCTCCCAACAACACCATCACCTCTCACCCCCCCGCCCCTCCCAACAATACCATCACCTCTCACCCCCCCACCCCTCCCACAATACCATCACCTCTCACCCCCCCCAACAATACCATCACCTCTTACCCCCCCGCCCCTCCCACAATACCATCACCTCTCACCCCCCCCAACAATACCATCACCTCTCACCCCCCCCTCCCAACAATACCATCACCTCTCACCCCACCCGCCCCCCCAACAATACCATCACCTCTCACCCCCCCACCCCCTCCCAACAATACCATCACCTCTCACCCCCCCGCCCCTCCCAACAATACCATCACCTCTCACCCCCCCCCTCAACAATACCATCACCTCTCCCCCCCCCGCCCCTCCCAACAATACCATCACCTCTCACACCCCCCACCCCCCCCAACAATACCATCACCTCTCACCCCCCCCACCCCTCCCAACAATACCATCACCCCTCACCCCCCCCTCCAACAATACCATCACCTCTCACCCCCCCCGCCCCCCCAACAATACCATCACCTCTCACCCCCCGCCCCTCCCAACAATACCATCACCTCTCACCCCCCCCCTCAACAATACCATCACCTCTCACCCCCCCCGCCCCCCCCAACAATACCATCACCTCTCACCCCCCCGCCCCTCCCAACAATACCATCACCTCTCACCCCCCCCCTCAACAATACCATCACCTCTCACCCCCCCCTCAACAATACCATCACCTCTCACCCCCCCCACCCCCCCCCAACAATACCATCACCTCTCACCCCCCCTCCCAACAATACCATCACCTCTCACCCCCCCGCCCCCCCCAACAATACCATCACCTCTCTCCCCCCCCGCCCCTCCCAACAATACCATCACCTCACCCCTCCACCCCCCCAACAATACCATCACCTCTCACCCCCCCACCCCTCCCAACAATACCATCACCTCTCACCCACCCCTCCCAACAATACCATCACCTCTCACCCCCCCACCCCTCCCAACAATACCATCACCCCTCACCCCCCCCACCCCTCCCAACAATACCATCACCTCTCACCCCCCCATCCCTCCCAACAATACCATCACCCCTCAACGCCCCACCATCCCCAAAATACCATCACCTCTCACCCCCCCCAACAATACCATCACCTCTCACCCCCCTCCCCTCCCAACAATACCATCACCTCTCACCCCCCCGCCCAACAATACCATCACCCCTCACCCCCCGCCCCTCCCAACAATACCATCACCTCTCACCCCCCCCCAACAATACCATCACCCCTCACACCCCCGCCCCTCCCAACAATACCATCACCTCTCACCCCCCCGCCCCTCCCAACAATACCATCACCTCTCACCCCCCCACCCCTCCCAACAATACCATCACCTCTCACCCCCCCCGCCCCTCCCAACAATACCATCACCTCTCACCCCCCCCTCAACAATACCATCACCTCTCCCCCCCCGCCCCTCCCAACAATACCATCACCTCTCACACCCCCCCTCCCCCCCAACAATACCATCACCTCTCACCCCCCCACCCCCCCAACACCATCACCTCTCACCCCCCCACCCCCCCAACAATACCTTCACCTCTCACCCCCCCCGCCCCCCCAACAATACCATCACCTCTCACCCCCCCACCCCCCCAACAATACCATCACCTCTCACCCCCCCGCCCCTCCCAACAATACCATCACCTCTCACCCCCCCGCCCCCCCAACAATACCATCACCCCTCACCCCCCCCAACCCCCCCAACAATACCATCACCTCTGACCCCCCCGCCCCTCCCAACGATACCATCACCCCTCAACCCCCCCACCCCCCCCAACAATACCATCACCTCTCACCCCCCCCGCCCCTCCCAACAATACCATCACCTCTCACCCCCCCGCCCCTCCCAACAATACCATCACCTCTCACCCCCCCCACCCCCCCCACCCCCCCCAACAATACCTTCACCTCTCACCCCCCCCGCCCCCCCAACAATACCATCACCTCTCACCCCCCCACCCCCCCAACAATACCATCACCTCTCACCCCCCCGCCCCTCCCAACAATACCATCACCTCTCACCCCCCCGACAATACCATCACCCCTCACCCCCCCCAACCCCCCCAACAATACCATCACCTCTCACCCCCCCCGCCCCTCCCAACGATACCATCACCCCTCAACCCTCCCACCCCCCCAACAATACCATCACCTCTCACCCCCCCCGCCCCTCCCAACAATACCATCACCTCTCACCCCCACCGCCCCCCCCAACAATACCATCACCTCTCACCCCCCCCACCCCCCCCAACAATACCATCACCTCTCACCCCCCCACCCCCCCCAACAATACCATCACCTCTCACCCCACCTCCCAACAATACCATCACGTCTCACCCCCCCGCCCCCCCCCAACAATACCATCACCTCTCAGCCCCCCCGCCCCTCCCAACAATACCTTCACCTCTCACCCCCCCCTCCCAACAATACCATCACCTCTCACCCCCCCCAACAATACCATCACCTCTTACCCCCCCGCCCCTCCCACAATACCATCACCTCTCACCCCCCCCAACAATACCATCACCTCTCACCCCCCCCTCCCAACAACACCATCACCTCTCACCCCCCCGC
>NC_092759.1:20351115-20376342 GCF_047496795.1 Chiloscyllium punctatum | reverse complement strand
ACTGGAGGGCACTGTCGGAGGGTCAGTGCTGAGGGAGTGCCGCACTGTCGGAGGGTCAGCGCTGAGGGAGCGCCGCACTGTCGGAGGGTCAGCGCTGAGGGAGCGCCGCACTGTCGGAGGGTCAGCGCTGAGGGAGCGCCGCACTGTCGGAGGGTCAGCGCTGAGGGAGCGCCGCACTGTCGGAGGGTCAGCGCTGAGGGAGCGCCGCACTGTCGGAGGGTCAGCGCTGAGGGAGCGCCGCACTGTCGGAGGGTCAGCGCTGAGGGAGCGCCGCACTGTCGGAGGGTCAGCGCTGAGGGGAGCGCCGCACTGTCGGAGGGTCAGCGCTGAGGGAGCGCCGCACTGTCGGAGGGTCAGTGCTGAGGGAGTGCCGCACTGTCGGAGGGTCAGTGCTGAGGGGAGTGCCGCACTGTCGGAGGGTCAGTGCTGAGGTAGTGCCGCACTGTCAGAGGGTCAGTGTAGAGGGAGTGCCGCACTGTTGGAGGGTCAGTGCTGAGGGAGTGGGCACTGTCGGAGGGTCAGTGCTGAGGGAGTGCCGCACTGTCGGAGGGTCAGTGCTGAGGGAGGGCCACTTTGTCGGAGGGTCAGCGCTGAGGGAGTGGGCACTGTCAGACGGTCGGTGCTGAGGGAGTGCCTCACTGTTGGAGGGTCAGTGCTGAGGGAGTGCCACACTGTTGGAGGGTCAGTGCTGAGGGAGTGCCACACTGTCGGAGGGTCAGTGCTGAGGGAGTTGGCACTGTCCGACGGTCAGTGCTGAGGGAGTGCCGCACTGTCGAAGGGTCAGTGCTGAGGGAGCACCGCACTGTTGGAGGGTCAGTACTGAGGGAGTGCCGCACTGTCGAAGGGTCAGTGCTGAGGGAGTGCCGCACTGTCAGAGGGTCAGTGCAGAGAGGGTGCCGCACTGTTGGAGAGTCAGTGCCGAGGGAGCGCCGCACTGTTGGATGGTCAGTGCTGAGGGAGCGCCGCATTGTCGGAGGGTCAGTGCCGAGGGAGCGCCGCATTGTCGGAGGGTCAGTGCCGAGGGAGCGCCACACTGTCGGAGGGTCAGTGCTGAGGGAGTGCTGCACTGTCGAAGGGTCAGTGCTGAGGGAGAGCCGCACTGTCAGATGGTCAGTGCTGAGGGAGTGCTGCACTGTCGAAGGGTCAGTGCTGAGGGAGGGCCGCACTGTCAGAGGGTCAGTGCAGAGGGAGTGCCGCACTGTTGGAGGGTCAGTGCTGAGGGAGTGGGCACTGTCGGAGGGTCAGTGCTGAGGGAGTGCCGCACCGTCGGAGGGTCAGTGCTGAGGGAGTGCCGCACTGTCGGAGGGTCAGTGCTGAGGGAGTGCCGCATTGTCGAAGGGTCAGTGCTGAGGGAGTGCCACACTGTCAGAGGGTCAGTGCTGAGGGAGCGCTGCACTGTTGGGGGGTCAGTGCTGTGGGAGTGGGCACTGTCGGAGGGTCAGTGCAGAGGGAGCGCCGCACTGTCGGAGGGTCAGTGCTGAGGGAGCGCCGCACTGTCGGAGGGTCAGTGCCGAGGGAGCGCCGCACTGTCGGAGGGTCAGTGCTGAGGGAGTGGGCACTGTCGGAGGGTCAGTGCTGAGGGAGGGCCGCACTGTCGGATGGTCAGTGCTGAGGGAGCGCCGCACTGTCGGAGGGTCAGTGCCGAGGGAGTGCTGCACTGTCGAAGGGTCAGTGCTGAGGGAGCACTGCACTGTTGGAGGGTCAGTACTGAGGGAGTGCCGCACTGTCGAAGGGTCAGTGCTGAGGGAGTGCCGCACTGTCGGAGGGTCAGTGCTGAGGGAGCACCGCATTGTCGGAGGGTCAGTGCCGAGGGAGCGCCACACTGTCGGAGGGTCAGTGCTGAGGGAGTGCTGCACGGTCGGAGGGTCAGTGCTGAGGGAGTGCTGCACTGTCAGAGGGTCAGTGCAGAGGGAGTGCCGCACTGTTGGAGGGTCAGTGCTGAGGGAGTTGGCACTGTCAGACGGTCAGTGCTGAGGGAGTGCTGCACTGTCGAAGGGTCAGTGCTGAGGGAGGGCCGCACTGTCGGAGGGTCAGCGCTGAGGGAGCGCCGCACTGTCGGAGGGTCAGCGCTGAGGGAGCGCCGCACTGTCGGAGGGTCAGCGCTGAGGGAGTGCCGCACTGTCGGAGGGTCAGTGCTGAGGGAGTGCCGCACTGTCGGAGGGTCAGTGCTGAGGGAGTGCCGCACTGTCAGAGGGTCAGTGTAGAGGGAGTGCCGCACTGTTGGAGGGTCAGTGCTGAGGGAGTGGGCACTGTCGGAGGGTCAGTGCTGAGGGAGTGCCGCACTGTCGGAGGGTCAGTGCTGAGGGAGGGCCACTTTGTCGGAGGGTCAGCGCTGAGGGAGTGGGCACTGTCAGACGGTCGGTGCTGAGGGAGTGCCTCACTGTTGGAGGGTCAGTGCTGAGGGAGTGCCACACTGTTGGAGGGTCAGTGCTGAGGGAGTGCCACACTGTCGGAGGGTCAGTGCTGAGGGAGTTGGCACTGTCCGACGGTCAGTGCTGAGGGAGTGCCGCACTGTCGAAGGGTCAGTGCTGAGGGAGCACCGCACTGTTGGAGGGTCAGTACTGAGGGAGTGCCGCACTGTCGAAGGGTCAGTGCTGAGGGAGGTGCCGCACTGTCAGAGGGTCAGTGCAGAGAGGGTGCCGCACTGTTGGAGAGTCAGTGCCGAGGGAGCGCCGCACTGTTGGATGGTCAGTACTGAGGGAGCGCCGCATTGTCGGAGGGTCAGTGCCGAGGGAGCGCCGCATTGTCGGAGGGTCAGTGCCGAGGGAGCGCCACACTGTCGGAGGGTCAGTGCTGAGGGAGTGCTGCACTGTCGAAGGGTCAGTGCTGAGGGAGAGCCGCACTGTCAGAGGGTCAGTGCAGAGGGGGGTGCCGCACTGTTGGAGGGTCAGTGCTGAGGGAGTTGGCACTGTCAGATGGTCAGTGCTGAGGGAGTGCTGCACTGTCGAAGGGTCAGTGCTGAGGGAGGGCCGCACTGTCAGAGGGTCAGTGCAGAGGGAGTGCCGCACTGTTGGAGGGTCAGTGCCGAGGGAGTGCCGCACTGTTGGAGGGTCAGTGCTGAGGGAGTTGGCACTGTCAGATGGTCAGTGCTGAGGGAGTGGGCACTGTCGGAGGGTCAGTGCTGAGGGAGTGCCGCACCGTCGGAGGGTCAGTGCTGAGGGAGTGCCGCACTGTTGGAGGGTCAGTGCTGAGGGAGTGCCGCACTGTTGGAGGGTCAGTGCTGAGGGAGTTGGCACTGTCAGACGGTCAGTGCTGAGGGGAGTGCCGCATTGTCGAAGGGTCAGTGCTGAGGGAGTGCCACACTGTCAGAGGGTCAGTGCTGAGGGAGCGCTGCACTGTTGGGGGGGTCAGTGCTGTGGGAGTGGGCACTGTCGGAGGGTCAGTGCAGAGGGAGCGCCGCACTGTCGGAGGGTCAGTGCTGAGGGAGCGCCGCACTGTCGGAGGGTCAGTGCCGAGGGAGCGCCGCACTGTCGGAGGGTCAGTGCTGAGGGAGTGGGCACTGTCAGAGGGTCAGTGCTGAGGGAGGGCCGCACTGTTGGATGGTCAGTGCTGAGGGAGCGCCGCACTGTCGGAGGGTCAGTGCCGAGGGGAGTGCCGCACTGTCGAAGGGTCAGTGCTGAGGGAGCACCGCACTGTTGGAGGGTCAGTACTGAGGGAGTGCCGCACTGTCGAAGGGTCAGTGCTGAGGGAGTGCCGCACTGTCGGAGGGTCAGTGCTGAGGGAGCGCCGCATTGTCAGAGGGTCAGTGCCGAGGCATCGCCACACTGTCGGAGGGTCAGTGCTGAGGGAGTGCTGCACGGTCGGAGGGTCAGTGCTGAGGGAGTGCTGCACTGTCAGAGGGTCAGTGCTGAGGGAGTGCCGCACTGTTGGAGGGTCAGTGCTGAGGGAGTTGGCACTGTCAGACGGTCAGTGCTGAGGGAGTGCTGCACTGTCGAAGGGTCAGTGCTGAGGGAGGGCCGCACTGTCAGAGGGTCAGTGCAGAGGGAGTGCCGCACTGTTGGAGGGTCAGTGCTGAGGGAGTTGGCACTGTCAGATGGTCAGTGCTGAGGGAGTGGGCACTGTCGGAGGGTCAGTGCTGAGGGAGTGCCGCACCGTCGGAGGGTCAGTGCTGAGGGAGTGCCGCACTGTTGGAGGGTCAGTGCTGAGGGAGTTGGCACTGTCAGACGGTCAGTGCTGAGGGAGTGCCGCATTGTCGAAGGGTCAGTGCTGAGGGAGTGCCACACTGTCAGAGGGTCAGTGCTGAGGGAGCGCTGCACTGTTGGGGGGTCAGTGCTGTGGGAGTGGGCACTGTCGGAGGGTCAGTGTAGAGGGAGCGCCGCACTGTCGGAGGGTCAGTGCTGAGGGAGCGCCGCACTGTCGGAGGGTCAGTGCCGAGGGAGCGCCGCACTGTCGGAGGTTCAGTGCTGAGGGAGTGGGCACTGTCGGAGGGTCAGTGCTGAGGGAGGGCCGCACTGTCGGATGGTCAGTGCTGAGGGAGCGCCGCACTGTCGGAGGGTCAGTGCCGAGGGAGTGCCGCACTGTCGAAGGGTCAGTGCTGAGGGAGCACCGCACTGTTGGAGGGTCAGTACTGAGGGAGTGCCGCACTGTCGAAGGGTCAGTGCTGAGGGAGTGCCGCACTGTCGGAGGGTCAGTGCTGAGGGAGCGCCGCATTGTCGGAGGGTCAGTGCCGAGGGAGCGCCACACTGTCGGAGGGTCAGTGCTGAGGGAGTGCTGCACGGTCGGAGGGTCAGTGCTGAGGGAGTGCTGCACTGTCAGAGGGTCAGTGCAGAGGGAGTGCCGCACTGTTGGAGGGTCAGTGCTGAGGGAGTTGGCACTGTCAGACGGTCAGTGCTGAGGGAGTGCTGCACTGTCGAAGGGTCAGTGCTGAGGGAGGGCCGCACTGTCAGAGGGTCAGTGCAGAGGGAGTGCCGCACTGTTGGAGGGTCAGTGCTGAGGGAGTTGGCACTGTCAGATGGTCAGTGCTGAGGGAGCACCGCACTGTTGGAGGGTCAGTACTGAGGGAGTGCCGCACTGTCGAAGGGTCAGTGCTGAGGGAGTGCCGCACTGTCAGACGGTCAGTGCTGAGGGAGCGCCGCATTGTCGGAGGGTCAGTGCCGAGGGAGCGCCACACTGTCGGAGGGTCAGTGCTGAGGGAGTGCTGCACGGTCGGAGGGTCAGTGCTGAGGGAGTGCTGCACTGTCAGAGGGTCAGTGCAGAGGGAGTGCCGCACTGTTGGAGGGTCAGTGCTGAGGGAGTTGGCACTGTCAGACGGTAAGTGCTGAGGGAGTGCTGCACTGTCGAAGGGTCAGTGCTGAGGGAGGGCCGCACTGTCAGAGGGTCAGTGCAGAGGGAGTGCCGCACTGTCGGAGAGTCAGTGCCGAGGGAGCGCCGCACTGTCGGAGGGTCAGTGCTGAGGGAGCGCCGCATTGTCGGAGGGTCAGTGCCGAGGGAGCGCCACACTGTCGGAGGGTCAGTGCTGAGGGAGTGCTGCACGGTCGGAGGGTCAGTGCTGAGGGAGTGCTGCACTGTCAGAGGGTCAGTGCAGAGGGAGTGCCGCACTGTTGGAGGGTCAGTGCTGAGGGAGTGCTGCACTGTCAGAGGGTCAGTGCAGAGGGAGTGCCGCACTGTTGGAGGGTCAGTGCTGAGGGAGTTGGCACTGTCAGACGGTCAGTGCTGAGGGAGTGCTGCACTATCGAAGGGTCAGTGCTGAGGGAGGGCCGCACTGTCAGAGGGTCAGTGCAGAGGGAGTGCCGCACTGTTGGAGGGTCAGTGCTGAGGGAGTTGGCACTGTCAGATGGTCAGTGCTGAGGGAGTGCTGCACTGTCGAAGGGTCAGTGCTGAGGGAGCGCCGCACTGTCGGAGGGTCAGTGCAGAGGGAGCGCCGCACTGTCGGATGGTCAGTGCTGAGGGAGCGCCGCATTGTCGGAGGGTCAGTGCCGAAGGAGCGCCGCACTGTCGGAGGGTCAGTGCTGAGGGAGTGGGCGCTGTCAGATGGTCAGTGCTGAGGGAGTGCTGCACTGTCGAAGGGTCAGTGCTGAGGGAGGGCCGCACTGTCAGAGGGTCAGTGCAGAGGGTGTGCCGCACTGTCGGAGGGTCAGTGCTGAGGGAGTGCCGCACCGTCGGAGGGTCAGTGCTGAGGGAGTGCCGCACTGTTGGAGGGTCAGTGCTGAGGGAGTTGGCACTGTCAGACGGTCAGTGCTGAGGGAGTGCCGCATTGTCGAAGGGTCAGTGCTGAGGGAGTGCCACACTGTCAGAGGGTCAGTGCTGAGGGAGCGCTGCACTGTTGTGGGGTCAGTGCTGTGGGAGTGGGCACTGTCGGAGGGTCAGTGCAGAGGGAGCGCCGCACTGTCGGAGGGTCAGTGCTGAGGGAGCGCCGCACTGTCGGAGGGTCAGTGCCAAGGGAGCGCCGCACTGTCGGAGGGTCAGTGCTGAGGGAGCGCCGCTTTGTCGGAGGGTCAGTGCCGAGGGAGCGCCGCACTGTCGGAGGGTCAGTGCCGAGGGAGTGCCGCACTGTCGGAGGGTCAGTGCTGAGGGAGTGCCGCACTGTTGGAGGGTCAGTGCTGAGGGAGTTGGCACTGTCAGACGGTCAGTGCTGAGGGAGTGCTGCACTGTCGAAGGGTCAGTGCTGAGGGAGGGCCGCACTGTTGGAGGGTCAGTGCTGAGGGAGTGCCGCATTGTCGGAAGATCAGTGCCGAGGGAGCGCCGCACTGTCGGAGGGTCAGTGCCGAGGGAGTGCCGCACTGTCGGAGGGTCAGTGCTGAGGGAGTGCCGCACTGTTGGAGAGTCAGTGCTGAGGGAGTTGGCACTGTCAGACGGTCAGTGCTGAGGGAGTGCTGCACTGTCGAAGGGTCAGTGCTGAGGGAGTGCTGCACTGTTGGAGGGTCAGTGCTGAGGGAGTGCCGCATTGTCGGAAGGTCAGTGCCGAGGGAGCGCCGCACTGTCGGAGGGTCAGTGCTGGGGGAGCACCGCATTGTCGGAGGGTCAGTGCCGAGGGAGTGCCGCACTGTCGGAGGGTCAGTGCTGAGGGAGTGCCGCATTGTCGGAGGGTCAGTGGCGAGGGAGTGCCGCACTGTCGGAGAGTCAGTGCAGAGGGAGCGCCGCACTGTCGGAGGGTCAGTGCCGAGGGGGTGCCGCACTGTCGGAGGGTCAGTGCCGAGGGAGCGCTGCACTGTCGGAGGGTCAGTGCTGAGGGAGCGCCGCACTGTCGGAGGGTCAGTGCTGAGGGAGCGCTGCACTGTCGGAGGGTCAGTGCTGAGGGAGCGATGCACTGTCGGAGGGTCAGTGCTGAGGGAGCATCGCACTGTTGGAGGGTCATTGATGATGAATGCCGCACCTTCGGTGGGTCAGTGCTGAGGGAGTGCCACACTGTCGGAGGGTCAGTGCTGAGGGAGTGGGCACTGTCAGAGGGTCAGTGCTGAGGGAGCGCTGCAGTGAGTGAGTGAGCCCGCTGTGTTACTCACATAGTAGAGAATGAGGACACTGACGTATTGGATCATGCTGTACAGGGCCATGTACTTAAACGCACAGAATGAGGTGACCAAGGCAGCGCGACCCTCCCTGTAACACAGAGATACAGCGGGCAGGTTAGAATCACTCAGAGACACAGTCCCCCACCACACTTCACAACCACCACAGGACAGGGACAGCATGGGGTTAGATCCAGAGGAAAGCTCCCTCTACACTGTCCCCATTCAACACCGCCACAGTACAGGGACAGCACCGGCTTAGATACAGAGGAAAGCTCCCTCTACACTGTCCCCATTCAACACCACCACAGTACAGGGACAGCACCGGCTTAGAGACGGAGGAAAGCTCCCTCTACACTGTCCTCATTCAATACCACCACAGTACAGGGACAGCACCGGCTTAGATACAGAGGAAAGCTCCCTCTACACTGTCCCCATTCAACACCGCCACAGCCCAGGGACAGCACCGGCTTAGATACAGAGGAAAGCTCCCTCTACACTTTCTCATCCATTCAACACCACCATAGGACAGGGACAGTACTGGGTTAGACACAGAGGAAAGCTCCCTCTACAGTACCCTCCCATCATACCCTCCCAGGACAGGGGCAGATCAGGGTTAGATACAGAGGAAAGCTCCCTCTACATTGTCTCCCATCACACCCTGCCAGGACAGGGACAGCCCGGGGTTAGATACAGAGTAAAGCTCCCTCTACACTGTCCCCCCATCACACCCTCCCAGGACAGGGACAGCCCGGGATTAGATAGCGAGTGAGGTGGAGGTTGTGGTACCTACTTGATGAGGATGGGGACACACTCGATGGTCGGCTGTTTGGAGGTGAACGGAGAGGCGACAGAGGCTTCGAGCTGTGACAGTGAGATTCCCACGTGGGCTGTCTTCAGGGCCTGTGGGGGGGGAAACAGCCCGATTGTCACTCTGGCCTGGATGTGGAGAAACGGGGCAGCGGGCACTGGAATCTGTGGGTACACAGGGCCACAGCACCCTGCTCAGCCAAAACACGAGTGATCGGGCCTGATACAGGCCCTTTGGCCCATTCAAGCCGGTCTCACCCTCATGGCTGATCGTCCATTCCTCTCTGTGTGCCCACTCTCCCCCGTCTGTCTAATTGAGACTCTCTGACAGTGGGAGCAGGGTCAGTTTGATCCAAGGGAAAGCGGCAAGTCCCATCACCATCACCTATCTCAGACGTGCTGCGGCAATAGCAGGAGGCTATTCAGCCCCTCGGGAGCCCAATCTCCCCCCTCCCTTAGCTTCGGGGAACGTGAGGTGTCTGTGGTACACGGAGAGTCTCAGCCCCACATTCCCAACTCCTATCGAACCCGGCCTTGCTACAGGCCAACGACATCTCCTGACACCACACAGAGTGTGCTGTGATGCCAAATGTGACTGAATAGTGGCCAAGCAAACTGGAAACAGAGCGAAAAGTGGACGAACTCACCCCGCAGTCGTTGGCTCCATCACCACACATTCCCACCACGTAACTGTACCAACAGAAAGTGAAAGGAAATATGACTGGGTATATGCATTGGAACAGCAAGATCCAACCAGCATCCACTCAGGGACCAATCCCCATCCAACCAGCATTCACTCAGGGACCAATCCCCATCCAACCAGCATTTACTCATGGACCAATCCCCATCCAACCAGCATTCACTCATCGACCAATCCCCATCCAACCAGCATTCACTCAGGGACCAATCCCCATCCAACCAGCATTCACTCAGGGACCAATCCCCATCCAACCAGCATTCACTCATGGACCAATCCCCATCCAACCAGCATTCACTCATGGACCAATCCCCATCCAACCAGCATTAACTCATGGACTAATTCACATCCAACCAGCATTCACTCAGGGACCTATCCTCATCCAACCAGGATTCATTCAGGGGCCAATCCCATCCAACCAGCATCCACTCAGGGACCAATCCCCACCAACCAGCATTCACTCATGGACCAATACCCATCCAACCAGGACTCATTCAGGGACCAATCCCCATCCAACCAGGATTCATTCAGGGACCAATCCCCATCCAACCAGCATCCACTCATTGACCAATTCCCAACCAACCAGGATTCATTCAGGGGCCAATCCCCATCCAACCAGCATCCACTCATGGACCAATCCCCATCCAACAAGCATTCACTCACCGAACAATCCCCATCCAACCAGCATCCACTTATGGACCAATCCCCATCCAACCAGCATTCACTAAGGGACCAATTCCCATCCAACCAGCATTCACTTATGGACCAATCCCCATCCAACCAGTAACCACTCAGGGACCAATCCCTATCTAACCAGCATTCACTCATGGACCAATCCCCATCCAACCAGCATTCACTCATGGACCAATCCCCATCCAACCAGCATTCACTCATGGACCAATCCCCATCCAACCAGCATCCACTCATGGACCAATCCCCATCCAACCAGCATTCACTCATGGACCAATCCCCATCCAACCAGCATCCACTCATGGACCAATCCCCATCCAACCAGCATCCACGCATGGACCAATCCCCATCCAACCAGCATCCACGCATGGACCAATCCCCATCCAACCAGCATCCACTCATGGACCAATCCCCATCCAACCAGCATCCACTCATGGACCAATCCCCATCCAACCAGCATCCACTCATGGACCAATCCCCATCCAACCAGCATTAACTCATGGACCAATCCCCATCCAACCAGCATTCACTCATGGACCAATCCCCATCCAACCAGCATTCACTCATGGACCAATCCCCATCCAACCAGCATTAACTCAGGGACAATCACAGAAAGTGACAGGCCACAGAGCCACACAAGTATAGGAACAGGGACAGACAGGTACAGGGACAGTCAGGCACAGGGACAGACAGGCACAGGGACAGTCAGGCACAGGGACAGACAGGCACAGGGACAGACAGGCACAGGGACAGTCAGGCACAGGGACAGACAGGCACAGGGACAGTCAGGCACAGGGACAGACAGGCACAGGGACAGTCAGGCACAGGGACAGTCAGGCACAGGAACAGACAGGCACAGGGACAGACAGGCACAGGGACAGACAGGTACAGAGACAGACAGGCACAGGGACAGTCAGGCACAGGGACAGACAGGCACAGGGACAGTCAGGCACAGGGACAGACAGGCACAGGGACAGTCAGGCACAGGGACAGACAGGCACAGGGACAGACAGGCACAGGGACAGTCAGGCACAGGGACAGACAGGCACAGGGACAGTCAGGCACAGGGACAGTCAGGCACAGGGACAGACAGGCACAGGGACAGTCAGGCACAGGGACAGACAGGCACAGGGACAGACAGGCACAGGGACAGTCAGGCACAGGGACAGACAGGCACAGAGACAGACAGGCACAGGGACAGTCAGGCACAGGGACAGACAGGCACAGGGACAGACAGGCACAGGGACAGTCAGGCACAGGGACAGACAGGTACAGAGACAGACAGGCACAGGGACAGTCAGGCACAGGGACAGACAGGGACAGTCAGGCACAGGGACAGACAGGTACAGAGACAGACAGGCACAGGGACAGACAGGCACAGGGACAGTCAGGCACAGGGACACACAGGCACAGGGACAGACAGGCACAGGGACAGTCAGGCACAGGGACAGACAGGCACAGGGACAGTCAGGCACAGGGACAGACAGGCACAGGGACAGTCAGGCACAGGGACAGACAGGCACAGGGACAGACAGGCACAGGGACAGTCAGGCACAGGGACAGTCAGGCACAGGGACAGTCAGGCACAGGGACAGACAGGCACAGGAACAGACAGGCACAGAGACACACAGGTACAGGGACAGACAGGCACAGGGACAGTCAGGTACAGGGACAGACAGGCACAGGGACAGACAGGTAGAGAGACACACAGGTACAGAGACACACAGCTACAGAGGCAGACAGGCACAGGGACAGACAGGTTCAGAGAGACACAGGCACAGAGACACACAGGTACAGGGACAGACAGGTACAGGGACAGACAGGCACAGGGACAGTCAGGTAAGGGACAGACAGGCACAGAGACACACAGGTACAGGGACAGACAGGCACAGGGACAGACAGGCCCAGGGACAGACAGGCACAGGGACAGACAGGCTCAGGGACAGACAGGTAGAGAGACACACAGGCACAGGGACACACAGGCTCATGGACAGACAGGTAGAGAGACACACAGGTACAGAGACACACAGCTACAGAGGCAGACAGGCACAGGGACAGACAGGTTCAGAGAGACACAGGCACAGAGACACACAGGTACAGAAACACACAGGAACCGAGACACACAGGCACAGGGACATTCAGGTACAGAGTCACACAGGTACAGAAACAGACATGTACTGAGGCACACAGGTACAGAGACAATCAGATACAGAAACAGACAGGTACAAAGACAGACAGGTTCAGAGACAGACAGACACAGAGACACACAGGTACAGAGACACACAGGTATAGAGACAGACAGGCACAGAGACACACAGGTATAGAGACAGACAGGCACAGAGACAGTCAGGCACCGAGATACACGGGCACACAGACATACAGGTACACAGACAGACATGTACAGAGACAGACAGGCACAGAAACACACAGGTACAGAGACAGACAGGTACAGAGACAGACAGGCACAGAGACACACAGGCACAGAGACAGATAGGTACAGAGACAGACAGTCACAAGGACAGACAGGTACAGAGACACACTGGTACAGAGACAGAAGAGCACAGAGACACACAGGTACAGTGACAGACAGGCACAGAGACACTCAAGTACAGAAACACACAGGAACCGAGACACACAGGCACAGGGATATACAGGTACAGAGTCACACAGGTACAGAAACAGACATGTACTGAGGCACACAGGTACAGAGATAATCAGATACAGAAACAGACAGGTACAAACACAGACAGGTTCAGAAACAGACAGGTACAGAGACAGACAGACACAGAGACAGACAGGTAGGAGAGACACACAGGCACAGTGACAGACAAACACAGAGACTCACAGGTACAGAGACACACAGGTATAGAGACCGACAGGTACAGAGACAGACAGGTACAGAGACATGCAGGTACAGGCATAGTCAGGCACAGAGACAGACACAGGCACAGAGACAGACAGGCACAGAGACACACAGTTACAGAGACAGACAGGCACAGGGACAGATAGCCACAGAGACACACAGTCAGACAGGCACAGAGACGGACAGGCACAGTGACAGACAGGTACAGAGACACACAGGTACAGAGACAGACAGGCACAGAGAAAGACAGTCACAAAGACAGACAGGCACCGAGGCACATGGGCACAGAGACACACAGCTACAGAGACACACAGGTACAGAGACAGACAGGCACAGAAACACACAGGTACAGAGACACACAGGTACAGAGACAGATACTTACAGAGACAGACAGGTACACAGACATGTACAGAGACAGACAAGCACAGAAACACACAGATACAGAGACAGACAGGTACAGAGACAGACAGGCACAGAGACACACAGGTGCAGATACAGATAGGTACAGAGACAGACAGGCACACAGACAGACAGGCACACAGACAGACAGGCACAGAGACAATCAGGCACAGAGACACACAGGCACAGAGACAGACAATCACAAGGACAGACAGGTACAGAGACAGACAGGCACAGAGACAGACAGGCACAGAGACACACAGGCACAGAGACAGACAGTCACAAGGACAGACAGGTACAGAGACAGACAGGTAAAGAGACAGAAGAGCACAGAGACACACAGGCACAGAGACAGACAGGCACAGAGACAGACAGGTACAGAGACACACAGACAGACAGGCACAGAGAAAGACAGTCACAAAGACAGACAGGCACCGAGGCACATGGGCACAGAGACACACAGGTACAGAGACACACAGGTACAGAGACACACAGGCACAGAAACACACAGGTACAGAGACACACAGGTACAGAGACAGATACTTACAGAGACAGACAGGCACAGAGACAGACAGGTACACAGTCACACAGGTACACAGACATGTTCAGAGACAGACAAGCACAGAAACACACAGATACAGAGACAGACAGGTACAGAGACAGACAGGCACAGAGACACACAGGTGCAGATACAGATAGGCACAGAGACAGACAGGCACACAGACAGACAGGCACAGAGACACACAGGCACAGAGACAGACAATCACAAGGACAGACAATCACAAGGACAGACAGGTACAGAGACACACAGGTACAGAGACAGACAGGTAAAGAGACAGAAGAGCACAGAGACACACAGGCACAGAGACAGACAGGCACAGAGACACACAGGCACAGAGACAGACAGTCACAAGGACAGACAGGTACAGAGACAGACAGGTAAAGAGACAGAAGAGCACAGAGACACACAGGCACAGAGACAGACAGGCACAGACACACAGGCACAGAGACAAACAGTCACAAGGACAGACAGGTACAGAGACAGACAGGTAAAGAGACAGAAGAGCACAGAGACACACAGGCACAGAAACACACAGGAACCGAGACACACAGGCACAGGGATGTACAGGTACAGAGTCACACAGGTACAGAAACAGACATGTACTGAGGCACACAGGTACAGAGACAATCAGATACAGAAACAGACAGGTACAAAGTCAGGCAGGTTCATAGACAGACAGGTACAGAGACAGACAGAAACAGAGACACACAGTCACAGAGAGAGACAGGTACAGAGACACTCAGGTACAGAGACAGACAGGCACAGAGAGAGACAGGTACAGAGACACTCAGGTACAGAGACACACAGGCACAGAGAGAGACAGGCACAGAGAGAGACAGGTACAGAGAGAGACAGGTACAGAGACAGACAGGCACAGAGAGAGACAGGCACAGAGAGAGACAGGCACAGAGAGAGACAGGTACAGAGACAGACAGGTACAGAGACAGACAGGCACAGAGAGAGACAGGTACAGAGACAGTCAGGCACAGAGACACTCAGGTACAGAGACACACAGGCACAGAGAGAGACAGGTACAGAGACAGACAGGTACAGAGACACACAGGCACAGAGAGAGACAGGTAAAGAGACAGACAGGTACAGAGACACACAGGCACAGAGAGAGACAGGTGCAGAGACACACAGGCACAGAAAGAGACAGGTACTGAGACACACAGGCACAGAGAGAGACAGGTAAAGAGACACACAGGCACAGAGAGAGACACGTAAAGCGACACACAGGCACCGAGAGAGACAGGTACAGAGACACACAGGCACAGAGAGAGACAGGTAAAGCAACACACAGGCACCGAGAGAGACAGGTACAGAGACACACAGGCATCGAGAGAGACAGGTACAGAGACACACAGGCACAGAGAGAGACAGGTACAGAGACAGACAGGTACAGAGACACACAGGCACAGAGAGAGACAGGTAAAGAGACAGACAGGTACAGAGACACACAGGCACAGAGAGAGACAGGTAAAGAGACAGACAGGTACAGAGAAACACAGGCACCGAGAGAGACAGGTACAGAGACACACAGGCACCGAGAGAGACAGGTACAGAGACACACAGGCACAGAGACAGATAAGCACAGAGACAGGCAGGTACAGAAACCACAGGCACAGAGACAGACAAGCACAGAGACAGGCAGGTACAGAGACACACAGGTTCAGAGACAGACAGGTACAGAGACACACAGGCACAGAGACGGACAGGCACAGAGACAGACAGGTACAGAGACACACAGGTACAGAGACACACAGGTACAGAGACGGACAGGCACAGAGACAGACAGGTACAGAGACACACAGGTATAGAGACACACAGGCACAGAGACGGACAGGCACAGAGACAGACAGGTACAGAGACAGACAGGTAGACAGACAAGCACAGAGACACACAGGTATAGAGACAGACAAGTACAGGACAGACAGGTACAGAAACACAGGTACAGAGACACACGGGCACAGAGACACACAGGCACAGAGAAGACAGGCACAGAGACAGACAGGCACAGGGACAGACAGGTACAGGCATAGTCAGGCACAGAGACAGACAGGCACAGAGACACACAGTTACAGAGACAGACAGGCACAGGGACAGATAGCCACAGAGACACACAGTCAGACAGGCACAGAGACGGACAGGCACAGTGACAGACAGGTACAGAGACACACAGGTACAGAGACAGACAGGCACAGAGAAAGACAGTCACAAAGACAGACAGGCACCGAGGCACATGGGCACAGAGACACACAGGTACAGAGACAGACAGGCACAGAAACACACAGGTACAGAGACACACAGGTACAGAGACAGATACTTACAGAGACAGACAGGTACACAGACACACAGGTACACAGACATGTACAGAGACAGACAAGCACAGAAACACACAGATACAGAGACAGACAGGCACAGAGACACACAGGTGCAGATACAGATAGGTACAGAGACAGACAGGCACACAGACAGACAGGCACAGAGACATACAGGCACAGAGACACACAGGCACAGAGACAGACAATCACAAGGACAGACAGGTACAGAGACACACAGGTACAGAGACAGACAGGTAAAGAGACAGAAGAGCACAGAGACACACAGGCACAGAAACACACAGGAACCGAGACACACAGGCACAGGGATGTACAGGTACAGAGTCACACAGGTACAGAAACAGACATGTACTGAGGCACACAGGTACAGAGACAATCAGATACAGAAACAGACAGGTACAAAGTCAGGCAGGTTCATAGACAGACAGGTACAGAGACAGACAGAAACAGAGACACACAGTCACAGAGAGAGACAGGTACAGAGACACTCAGGTACAGAGACAGACAGGCACAGAGAGAGACAGGTACAGAGACACACAGGCACAGAGAGAGACAGGCACAGAGAGAGACAGGTACAGAGAGAGACAGGTACAGAGAGAGACAGGTACAGAGAGAGACAGGTACAGAGACAGACAGGCACAGAGAGAGACAGGTACAGAGACAGTCAGGCACAGAGACACTCAGGTACAGAGACACACAGGCACAGAGAGAGAGACAGGTACAGAGACACACAGGCACAGAGACACACAGGCACAGAGAGAGACAGGTACAGAGACACACAGGCACAGAGAGAGACAGGTAAAGAGACAGACAGGTACAGAGACACACAGGCACAGAGAGAGACAGGTAAAGAGACAGACAGGTACAGAGACACACAGGCACAGAGAGAGACAGGTGCAGAGACACACAGGCACAGAAAGAGACAGGTACTGAGACACACAGGCACAGAGAGAGACAGGTAAAGAGACACACAGGCACAGAGAGAGACACGTAAAGCGACACACAGGCACCGAGAGAGACAGGTACAGAGACACACAGGCACAGAGAGAGACAGGTAAAGCAACACACAGGCACCGAGAGAGACAGGTACAGAGACACACAGGCATCGAGAGAGACAGGTACAGAGACACACAGGCACAGAGACAGACAGATACAGAGAAACACAGGCACCGAGAGAGACAGGTACAGAGACACACAGGCACCGAGAGAGACAGGTACAGAGACACACAGGCACAGAGACAGATAAGCACAGAGACAGGCAGGTACAGAAACCACAGGCACAGAGACAGACAAGCACAGAGACAGGCAGGTACAGAGACACACAGGTTCAGAGACAGACAGGTACAGAGACACACAGGCACAGAGACGGACAGGCACAGAGACAGACAGGTACAGAGACACACAGGTACAGAGACGGACAGGCACAGAGACAGACAGGTACAGAGACACACAGGTATAGAGACACACAGGCACAGAGACGGACAGGCACAGAGACAGACAGGTACAGAGACAGACAGGTAGACAGACAAGCACAGAGACACACAGGTATAGAGACAGACAAGTACAGGACAGACAGGTACAGAAACACAGGTACAGAGACACACGGGCACAGAGACACACAGCCACAGAGACACACAGGCACAGAGAAGACAGGCACAGAGACAGACAGGCACAGGGACAGACAGGTACAGGCATAGTCAGGCACAGAGACAGACACAGGCACAGAGACAGACAGGCACAGGGACAGATAGCCACAGAGACACACAGTCAGACAGGCACAGAGACGGACAGGCACAGTGACAGACAGGTACAGAGACACACAGGTACAGAGACAGACAGGCACAGAGAAAGACAGTCACAAAGACAGACAGGCACCGAGGCACATGGGCACAGAGACACACAGCTACAGAGACACACAGGTACAGAGACAGACAGGCACAGAAACACACAGGTACAGAGACACACAGGTACAGAGACAGATACTTACAGAGACAGACAGGTACACAGACACACAGGTACACAGACATGTACAGAGACAGACAAGCACAGAAACACACAGATACAGAGACAGACAGGCACAGAGACACACAGGTGCAGATACAGATAGGTACAGAGACAGACAGGCACAGGGACAGATAGCCACAGAGACACACAGTCAGACAGGCACAGAGACGGACAGGCACAGTGACAGACAGGTACAGAGACACACAGGTACAGAGACAGACAGGCACAGAGAAAGACAGTCACAAAGACAGACAGGCACCGAGGCACATGGGCACAGAGACACACAGCTACAGAGACACACAGGTACAGAGACAGACAGGCACAGAAACACACAGGTACAGAGACACACAGGTACAGAGACAGATACTTACAGAGACAGACAGGTACACAGACACACAGGTACACAGACATGTACAGAGACAGACAAGCACAGAAACACACAGATACAGAGACAGACAGGCACAGAGACACACAGGTGCAGATACAGATAGGTACAGAGACAGACAGGCACAGAGACATACAGGCACAGAGACACACAGGCACAGAGACAGACAATCACAAGGACAGACAGGTACAGAGACACACAAGTACAGAGACAGACAGGTAAAAAGACAGAAGAGCACAGAGGCACACAGGCACAGAGACAGACAGGCACAGAGACACACAGGCACAGAGACAGACAGGTACAGAGACAGACAGGTAAAGAGACAGAAGAGCACAGAGACAGACAGGCACAGAGACAGACAGGTACAGAGACACACAGGTACAGAGACAGACAGGCACACAGACAGACAGGCACAGAGAAAGACAGTCACAAAGACAGACAGGCACCGAGGCACATGGGCACAGAGACACACAGGTACAGAGACACACAGGTACAGAGACACACAGGCACAGAAACACACAGGTACAGAGACACACAGGTACAGAGACAGATACTTACAGAGACAGACAGGCACAGAGACAGACAGGTACACAGTCACACAGGTATACAGACATGTTCAGAGACAGACAAGCACAGAAACACACAGATACAGAGACAGACAGGTACAGAGACAGACAGGCACAGAGACAGACAGGCACAGAGACACACAGGTGCAGATACAGATAGGCACAGAGACAGACAGGCACACAGACAGACAGGCACAGAGACACACAGGCACAGAGACAGACAATCACAAGGACAGACAGGTACAGAGACACACAGGTACAAAGACAGACAGGTAAAGAGACAGAAGAGCACAGAGACACACAGGCACAGAGACAGACAGGCACAGAGACACACAGGCACAGAGACAGACAGTCACAAGGACAGACAGGTACAGAGACAGACAGGTAAAGAGACAGAAGAGCACAGAGACACACAGGCACAGAGACAGACAGGCACAGACACACAGGCACAGAGACAAACAGTCACAAGGACAGACAGGTACAGAGACAGACAGGTAAAGAGACAGAAGAGCACAGAGACACACAGGCACAGAAACACACAGGAACCGAGACACACAGGCACAGGGATGTACAGGTACAGAGTCACACAGGTACAGAAACAGACATGTACTGAGGCACACAGGTACAGAGACAATCAGATACAGAAACAGACAGGTACAAAGTCAGGCAGGTTCATAGACAGACAGGTACAGAGACAGACAGAAACAGAGACACACAGTCACAGAGAGAGACAGGTACAGAGACACTCAGGTACAGAGACAGACAGGTACAGAGACACTCAGGCACAGAGAGAGACAGGTACAGAGAAACACAGGCACCGAGACAGACAGATACAGAGAAACACAGGCACCGAGAGAGACAGGTACAGAGACACACAGGCACAGAGACAGATAAGCACAGAGACAGGCAGGTACAGAAACCACAGGCACAGAGACAGACAAGCACAGAGACAGGCAGGTACAGAGACACACAGGTTCAGAGACAGACAGGTACAGAGACACACAGGCACAGAGACACACAGGCACAGAGACGGACAGGCACAGAGACAGACAGGTACAGAGACAGACAGGTACAGAGACACACAGGTACAGAGACAGACAGGTACAGAGACACACAGGTACAGAGACACACAGGTATAGAGACACACAGGCACAGAGACGGACAGGCACAGAGACAGACAGGTACAGAGACAGACAGGTAGACAGACAAGCACAGAGACACACAGGTATAGAGACAGACAAGTACAGGACAGACAGGTACAGAAACACAGGTACAGAAACACAGGTACAGAGACACACGGGCACAGAGACACACAGCCACAGAGACACACAGGCACAGAGAAGACAGGTACAGAGATAGACAGGCAGAGAGACACAGGCACAGAGACAGCCAGGTAGAGAGACTAACAGGTATAGAGACATACAGGTATAGAGACATACAGGCATAGAGACAGACAGGCATAGAGACAGACAGGCATAGAGACAGACAAATACAGAGACACACAGGCACAGAGACAGTCAGGCACAGAGACATACAGGTACACAGACATGTACAGACAAAAGACAAGCGCAGAGACACACAGGTACAGAGACAGACAGGCACAGGGACAGACAGGCACAGGGACAGATAGGTACAGGGACAGGGACACAGGCACAGAGAGACAGGTACAGAGACAGACAGGCACAGAGACAGACAGGCACATGGACACACAGGTTCAGAGAGACACAGGCACAGAGACAGACAGGTACAGAGACAGACAGGTACAGAGACACACAGATACAGAGGCAGACAGGCACAGGGACAGACAGGTTCAGAGAGACACGGGCACAGAGACACACAGGTACAGAGAGAGACAGGTACAGAGACAGACAGGCACAGAAACACATAGGTACAGAGACACACAGGTGCAGATACAGATAGGTACAGAGACAGACAGTCACAAGGACAGACAGGTACAGAGACACACAGGTACAGAGACAGACAGGCACAGAGACACTCAAGTACAGAAACACACAGGAACCGAGACACACAGGCACAGGGATATACAGGTACAGAGTCACACAGGTACAGAAACAGACATGTACTGAGGCACACAGGTACAGAGATAATCAGATACAGAAACAGACAGGTACAAAGACAGACAGGTTCAGAGACAGACTGGCACAGAGACAGACAGGTACAGAGACACACAGGCACAGAGAGAGACAGGTAAAGAGACACACAGGCACTGAGAGAGACAGGTACAGAGACACACAGGCACAGAGAGAGACAGGTATAGAGACAAGGTAAAAACAATGACTGCAGATGCTGGAAACCAAATTCTGGATTAATGGTGCTGGAAGAGCACAGCAGTTCAGGCAGCATCCAACGAGCAGCGAAATTGACGTTTCGGGCAAAAGCCCTTCATCAGGAATAAAGGCAGTGAGCCTGAAGCGTGGAGAGATAAACTAGAGGAGGGTGGGGATGGGAGAAAGTAGCATAGAGTAGAATGGGTGTGTGGGGGAGGGGATGAAGGTGATAGGTCAGGGAGGAGAGGGTGGAGTGGATAGGTGGAAAATGAGATAGGCAGGTCGGACAAGTCCGTACAAGTCATGGGGACAGTTACTGAGCTGGAAGTTTGGAACTAGGGTAAGGTGGGGGAAGGGGAAATGAGGAAGCTGTTGAAGTCCACATTGATGCCCTGGGGTTGAAGTGTTCCGAGGCGGAAGATGAGGCGTTCTTCCTCCAGGTGTCTGGTGGTGAGGGAGCAGCGGTGAAGGAGGCCCAGGACCTCCATGTCCTCGGCAGAGTGGGAGGGGGAGTTGAAATGTTGGGCCACGGGGCGGTTTGGTTGATTGGTGCGGGTGTCTCGGAGGTGTTCCCTAAAGCGCTCTGCTAGGAGGCGTCCAGTCTCCCCAATGGAGAGGAGACCACATCGGGAGCAACGGATACAATAAATGATATTGGTGGATGTGCAGGTAAAACTTTGATGGATGTGGAAGGCTCCTTTAGGGCCTTGGATGGAGGTGAGGGAGGAGGTGTGGGCACAGGTTTTGCAATTCCTGTGATGGCAGGGGAAAGTGCCAGGATTGGAGGGTGGGTTGTTTGGGGGCGTGGACCTGACCAGGTAGTCACGGAGGGAACAGTCTTTGCAGAAGGTGGAAAGGGGTGGGGAGGGAAATATATCCCTGGTAGTGGGGTCTGTTTGGAGGTGGTGGAAATGTCGGCGGATGATTTGGTTTATGCGAAGGTTGGTAGGGTGGAAGGTGAGCACCAGGGGCGTTCTGTCCTTGTTACGGTTGGAGGGGTGGGGTCTGAGGGCGGAGGTGCGGGATGTGGACGAGATGCGTTGGAGGGCATCTTTAACCACGTGGGAAGGGAAATTGCGGTCTCTAAAGAAGGAGACCATCTGGTGTGTTCTGTGGTGGAACTGGTCCTCCTGGGAGCAGATATGGTGGAGGCGGAGGAATTGGGAATACGGGATGGCATTTTTGCAAGAGGTAGGGTGGGAAGAGGTGTAATCCAGGTAGCTATGGGAGTCGGTGGGTTTGTAAAAAATGTCAGTGTCAAGTCGGTCGTCATTAATGGAGATGGAGAGGTCCAGGAAGGGGAGGGAGGTGTCAGAGATGGTCCAGGTAAATTTAAGGTCAGGGTGGAATGTGTTGGTGAAGTTGATGAATTGCTCAACCTCCTCGCGGGAGCACGAGGTGGCGTCAATGTGGTCATCAATGTAGCGGAGGAAGAGGTGGGGAGTGGTGCCGGTGTAATTACGGAAGATCAACTGCTCTACATAGCCAACAAAGAGACAGGCATAGCTGGGGCCCATACGTGTGCCCATGGCCACCCCTTTGATCTGGAGGAAGTGGGAGGATTGGAAGGAGAAATTGTTAAGGGTGAGGACCAGTCCGGCCAAACGAATGAGAGTGTCGGTTGAAGGGTACTGTTGGGGACGTCTGGAGAGGAAATAACGGAGGGCTTGGAGGCCCTGGTCATGGCGGATGGAGGTGTAGAGGGATTGGATATCCATGGGGAAGATGAGGCGTTGGGGGCCGGGGAAACGGAAGTCTTGGAGGAGGTGGAGGGCGTGGGTGGTGTCTCGAACGTATGTGGGGAGTTCCTGGACTAGGGGGGATAGGACAGTGTCGAGGTAGGTAGAGATGAGTTCAATGGGGCAGGAGCATGCTGAGACAATGGGTCGTCCAGGGTGGTCAGGCTTGTGGATCTTGGGAAGGAGGTAGAACCGGGCAGTGCGGGGTTCCCGGAATATGAGGTTGGAAGCTGTGGGTGGGAGATCTCCTGAGGTGATGAGGTTCTGTATGGTCTGGGAGATGATGGTTTGGTGATGGGGGGGGTGGGGTCATGGTCGAGGGGGCAGTTAATGTCCCGGCAGCAGTTGGAAATGAAGAAGTCGAGGGCGGGTAATAGGCCAGCGCGGGGTGTCCAGGTGAATGCAGTGTACAGAGTACAGGTACAGAGACAGACAGGTACAGAGAGAGACAGGTACAGAGACACACAGGCACAGAGAGAGACAGGTACAGAGACACACTGGAACTGAGAGAGACAGGTAAAGAGACACACAGGCACAGAGAGAGACAGGTACAGAGAGAGACAGGTACAGAGACACACAGGCACAGAGAGAGACAGGTAAAGAGACACACAGGCACAGAGACAGACAGGTACAGAGAGAGACAGGTACAGAGACACACAGGAACAGAGAGAGACAGGCACAGAGAGAGACAGGCACAGAGACAGACAGGTACAGAGAGAGACAGGTACAGAGACACACAGGCACAGAGAGAGACAGGTACAGAGAGAGACAGGTACAGAGACACACAGGCACAGAGAGAGACAGGTAAAGAGACACACAGACACAGAGAGAGACAGGTAACGAGAGAGACAGGCACAGAGAGAGACAGGTACAGAGACACACAGGCACAGAGAGAGACAGGTAAAGAGACACACAGACACAGAGAGAGACAGGTAACGAGAGAGACAGGCACAGAGAGAGACAGGTACAGAGACACACAGGTACAGAGAGAGACAGGTACAGAGACACACAGGTACAGAGAGAGACAGGTACAGAGAGAGACAGGTACAGAGAGAGACAGGTACAGAGACACACAGGCACAGAGAGAGACAGGTACAGAGAGAGACAGGTACAGAGACACACAGGCACAGAGAGAGACAGGTAAAGAGACACACAGACACAGAGAGAGACAGGTAACGAGAGAGACAGGCACAGAGAGAGACAGGTACAGAGACACACAGGTACAGAGAGAGACAGGTACAGAGAGAGACAGGTACAGAGACACACAGGCACAGAGAGAGACAGGTACAGAGACACACAGGTACAGAGAGAGACAGGTACAGAGAGAGACAGGTACAGAGACACACAGGCACAGAGAGAGACAGGTACAGAGAGAGACAGGTACAGAGACACACAGGCACAGAGAGAGACAGGTACATAGACACACAGGTACAGAGAGAGACAGGTACAGAGAGAGACAGGCACAGAGAGAGACAGGTACAGAGACACACAGGCACAGAGAGAGACAGGTACAGAGACACACAGGTACAGAGACAGACAGGTACAGAGACACACAAGTACAGAGAGAGACAGGTACAGAGACACACAGGCACAGAGAGAGACAGGTAACGAGAGAGACAGGCACAGAGAGAGACAGGTACAGAGACACACAGGCACAGAGAGAGACAGGTAAAGAGACACACAGACACAGAGAGAGACAGGTAACGAGAGAGACAGGCACAGAGAGAGACAGGTACAGAGACACACAGGTACAGAGAGAGACAGGTACAGAGACACACAGGTACAGAGAGAGACAGGTACAGAGAGAGACAGGTACAGAGAGAGACAGGTACAGAGACACACAGGCACAGAGAGAGACAGGTACAGAGAGAGACAGGTACAGAGACACACAGGCACAGAGAGAGACAGGTAAAGAGACACACAGACACAGAGAGAGACAGGTAACGAGAGAGACAGGCACAGAGAGAGACAGGTACAGAGACACACAGGTACAGAGAGAGACAGGTACAGAGAGAGACAGGTACAGAGACACACAGGCACAGAGAGAGACAGGTACAGAGACACACAGGTACAGAGAGAGACAGGTACAGAGAGAGACAGGTACAGAGACACACAGGCACAGAGAGAGACAGGTACAGAGAGAGACAGGTACAGAGACACACAGGCACAGAGAGAGACAGGTACATAGACACACAGGTACAGAGAGAGACAGGTACAGAGAGAGACAGGCACAGAGAGAGACAGGTACAGAGACACACAGGCACAGAGAGAGACAGGTACAGAGACACACAGGCACAGAGAGAGACAGGTACAGAGACACACAGGTACAGAGACAGACAGGTACAGAGACACACAAGTACAGAGAGAGACAGGTACAATTCCCACGTACTCAAGGTTCTGCAGTGACTTGATGAGTTTGGTTTTCATATCTGGAGAC
>NC_092759.1:19664091-19666591 GCF_047496795.1 Chiloscyllium punctatum | reverse complement strand
ACACACATTCACACAAACACACACTCAAACACATATGCACATGCACTCACACACACACTCACACAAACACAAACTCAAACACATACGTACATGCACTCATACACACATACACACACACTCACACACACACTCACACACATACACACACACTCACACACACATACACTCACACTGCCATGCAGACACACTCACACACGCACACACTCACACATACACACAAACATGCTCACACACACACTCACGCGCATACACACACATGGTCACACACACACTCACACACACACACTCTCACATAAACACACTCACACACTCACACGCACACACTCCCACGCACACTGTCCCACGCACACCCTCCCACACGCTCTCTCTCTCACACACACACTCTCTCCCACACACACATACTCACACACACTTATAAAAATATACACACACACTCATACACACAGACATGCATACTCACTCACACACGCATACGCACGCACATTCACTCACACTCACTCACCCACATACACACACACCCCACACACACCCACCCACACATACTCACACTCACTCACACATATTCACACTCACACACTCATTCTCACTCACTCACACTCACTTAGACAGGCACTCATACGGACACACAATCACACACTCACACACACTCACACACACTCACACACACTCACAGAGAGAGAGAGAGAGAGAGACACACACACACACAACGCCCCTCCTCCATATACTGTCATGGGAGTACAGACTCGAAGGGCTGAAGGGCCTCCTCTGCACTGTATGATCCAACAGTTACCTCCAAACACATTTGGTGAGGAGGCACTCCTCATCTCCCCCTACACCACCCCACCCCCCCCCTGCAATACACATCCAGAGACCAATGGAGTGGGAGGGGAGTTTTGGGGCGTGAATTCAGTGTGGTGATACCTGACTCCATTTGGGCAGGAGGAAGGGATTGGGATGGGCATCTGGGCCTCGGGACAGACTAGATGGACCAAATGTCCAGCCCCACCCTTACAGTACAGCAGCATTACTCTGGCTCTGGGGGCCAGATGTCCCAAACTGGGCTGAACGGCCTCCACTTCTTCCAAGAGTGTAGACCCCACCAACCCCACACGTCACCCCCACATACCACCCCCAACAACACCCACACCCCACACCCCCAAAACCCACCTCCCCACCCCCAACACCCACACTCCCCACCCCCAACACCCCACATTCCCACCCCCAACAACACCCACCCCCACACCCCCAACACACCCACACCCCCAAAAACACCCACACCCCCCACCCCCACCACCCACACCCCCCCACCCCCAACACCCACACCCCCAACACCCACACCCCACACCCCCAACACCCCACTCCCCACCCCCACACCCACACATCCCACCCCCACACACCCACACCACCACCCCCAACACCCACCCCCACACCCCCACCCCCCCCCCCCACACCCCCACCCCCCCACCCACCCCCACCCACACCCCCACCCCCCCACCCCCACACCCCCCACCCCACACCCCCACCCCCCACCCCCCCCCCCCCCCCCCCCCACACCCACACCCCCCACCCCCACACCCCACCCCCCCCCCCACACACCCACACCCCCCCCCACAACACCCACACCCCCCACCCCCACACCCACACCCCCCCCACCCCCCACACCCCACCCCCCACCCCACACCCCCCCCCACACCCCCCCACACCCCCCCCACCCCACACCCCCACCCCCACCCACCCCCACCCACCCCCCACACCCCCCCCACCCCCCCCCACCCACACCCCCACCCCACCCCCCCCCACACCCCCCACCCCCACCCCACCCCCACACCCCACACCCCCACCCCCCCCACCCCCCACCCCCACCCCCCACACCCCCACCCCCACACCCCCACACCCCCACACCCCCACCCCCCACACCCCCACCCCCCACCCCCCACCCCCACCACCCCCACACACCCACACCCCCCACACCCACACCCCCCCCAACACACCCACCCCCCACCCCACACACCCACCCCCACCCCCAACACACCCCACCCCCACCCCCAAAAACACCCACACCCCACCCCCCAACACACCCACACCCCACCCCCCAACACCCCACCCCACCCCCCCCCCCCACCCCCCACACCCCCCCACCCCCCAACACCCACCCCCACCCCCCAACACACCCACACCCCCCCCACACACCCACACCCCACCCCCACACCACCCCCCACCCCACCCCCCACACCCCCCCCCCCACACCCCACACCCCCACCCCCCACACCCCCCACACCCCCCACCCCCACACACCCACACCCCCACCCCCACCCACACCCACACCCCCACCCCCAACACACCCACACCCCCCCACCCCCACACACCCACACCCCCACCCCCACACCCCCCACACCCCCACCCCCCCACACCCCCACCCCCCACCCCCACACCCCCACCCCCCCACCCCCACACCCCCACCCCCCACCCCCACACACCCACACCCCCCACCCCCACAACA
>NC_092759.1:19608337-19658991 GCF_047496795.1 Chiloscyllium punctatum | reverse complement strand
GGTTCTACTTTTCCCCAGGCTCCTCTGGTGAGGCCACCCCTTGAGTATGGTGTGCGGTTCTGGTCTCCTAGTCTGAGGAAGGACATTCTTGCTGCTGAGGGAGTGTAGTGAAGGCTCGTCAGACTGATCCCCGGGATGGCAGCACTGACAGATGAGGAAAGACTGGATTGACTGGGCTTGTACTCCCTGGAATCTAGAAGATTGAGGTGGGGTGGGGGTGGGGGGGAGTCTCACCGAAGCATATCCTGATGGGACTGGACAGGCTAATCACGGGCAGAATATAGATCAGAGTGGGGCTGGAAAAGCACAGCAGGTCAGGCAGTATTCGAGGAGCAGGAAAATCAACGTTTCAGGCATAAACCCTTCATCAGGAACAGAGTATTCCTGTTGTTGGGGGGAATCCAGAATTAGGGGGTCGCAGTCTAAGAATAAGGGGGAAGCCAGTCAGGCCTGAGATGGGGAAGGATTTCTTCCCTCAGGGAGTTGGGAACCTGTGGAATTCTCTCCCCCAGGAAGCTGTTGGGGCCAGTTCATTAGATACATTCGAGAGGGAACTGGACGTGGCTAAAAGCACCAGGGGGTATGGGGAGAGGGCAGGAGTGGGATAGTGAGATTGTATGATTGACCATGATTGTATTGAAGGGTGGGGCAGAATCGAAGGACCGAATGGCCTGCTCCTGTAGCTATTTTTCTACGTTTCTGTGTTTTGCTCTTAATGTACTTAATCTCTTTGGATTCTCCTTAACCGTATCTGCCAAGGACTATCTCGATTCCCCTGTTCACCCTCCCGAGTTCCCTCTTAAGAATGACCCCTACTCCCTTTGTACTCTTTAAGGGATCCACTCGATCCCAGTTGTCTGTACCCGACTAGTGCCTCCTTCTTATTCCTGAACAGACCCTGAGTGTCTGTGGTTACCCAGTGATGCTCACTCCTCGCAGCCTTACCCTTCACATTAACGGGAATGTTCATAACCTCCCACTTTCCAACCCCTCCTTTACCTGTCAACACTTCATCGAAACTTTCTAACTATCTACAGGGATGGACTGGGAAGCTATTTCCCCTGGGGAGGGGAGTCGGGGGCACCTTTTAGGGAGAGGGGGAGACCATTTAGGGCCGAGATAAGGAGAATGTTTCTTGTTTTCTTTGAATCTTTGGCCTTCTCTACCTCAGAAGGCCAGGGGAATTCAGTCTTCGAGTGTCTCTGAGGTAGAGATTGTCAGATTTTGTTTTGAACAGACCAGGGACCTAAAGAGTGATGGGGATAGTGTGGGGGTGGGGGTGGGGGGGGGGGGGGTGGGGGGTAGCATTGATTGTAAGAAGCCCATGATGGTATTAAATGGCAGGGCAGGCTAGATGGGCTGAACGGCCTCCTCTTGAACCTACATTACCAGCGCTGTGTAAACGCAAATGTTTCTCGTTGCTTCCACCTTAAAAAAACCCCTGCATTTATGTAGCGCCTTTCCCAAGTAGCCACTTTCAAAGTGATGGCACTGGGCAGATTGGGGGCAAGGATGATGCTTCCCTTAGGGGGGGGAGTGGGGGGGGGGGTGGGCAGGGGGCGATGGAGGGGTCCGTGGTGCAGACTCAGAGCATGAGATGTTTGGACCGAGCTTTCTTCCCTCAGAGTGTGGTGGACCTCTCTACCCCAGAGGGATGTGGGGGCCAGGACACTCAGTATATTTAAGGAAGAAATAGATTACTGGAGGCTGAGGGTGTCAAGGATGTGGGGAGAGTAAGGCACTGAGACGGAATGGATTAGCCATGGTCATGTAAAATGGCAGGGCGGGCTTTTAATGGGCTGAATGGCCAGCTCGTCTACTATTTTCCATGTTACGTCAGGTACAATTGTTGTAACAAGGCATCTGGGTGGGTACATGAATAGAAGGGGTCAGAGGGTGTGGAGCAAACGCTGGCAAATGGGACCAGATTAATGTAGGAGAGCTGGTCAGCATGGACAGGTTGGACCGAAGGGTCTGTTTCCATGCTGTACATCTCTATGACTGTGTGAATGTGAACTGTAGGAGGAACACCATTCTGCACTCACGGTGCTGTGCAAATGCAAGTTGTTGCTGGACCTATTGTTTCCTCAGGCAGCACCTTCCAAACCCACGGCCACTTCCATCCAGAAAGACAAGGGGTAGCAGGTACATGGGAACCCCACCCCCTGCAAGTTCCCCTCTGAGCCCCTCACCATCCCGACTTGGGAATATATCGCCGTTCCCTCAGTGTGGCTGGGTCAGAATCCTGGGATTCCCTCCCTCAGGGACATTGTGGGTCTACCCTCCAGCACATGGACTGCAGTGGGTCAAGAAGGCAGCTCAAGGGGGGCAACTAGGGACGGGGCACTAGTCATCAGAAGCAAAGATTTGGCGGACAAAGCAATAGCTGAGGCAGAAAACTTTGGGAAGAGGGGCGAGAGGATAGGTCAGAAAGGGAGGGGGCATGAAAACGATATTAGCAAGTTGGAATTGGAGGCCAAGGCTACCACATTGAAATGGTTTCAAGGAGCATTTCAATATCATTCTCAGGGCTCACAGGATCAAAGGGAATGGGGGAGAAAGTGGGAACACAGAGTCGGATGATCAGCCATGGTGGGGGGTGGGGGGGGGGAGCATATTCAAAGGGCAGAATCGTCTACTCCTGTTGCTATATTTAACAGTCACCTGATTGCTCGGCATGTGCTCGAAATTCTGGGCATTTTGTGGCGGATCTTTCACAGACCCCGCCCACTCCCTGATCCTCATTGAAACCTCCAATCACAGCGACCCCCAACCTTGTTCAGGCACCAATCACAACCTGCCATTTCCCTGCTCCGCACCAGTCCCAGCTACTCACTGATCCTCCAATCACAGCCTCTCAATCCCTTCTCTGAACTTAGTAATCACCCAATCACAACCTCTCAATCCCTTCCCCAAGATCAGTAATCATCCAATCACAGCCTCTCAATCCCTTCTCTGAATTTAGTAATCACCCAATCACAACCTCTCAATCCCTTCCCCAAGGTCAGTAATCATCCAATCACAGCCTCTCAATCCCTTCTCTGAATTTAGTAATCATCCAATCACAACCTCTCAATCCATTCCCCAAGCTCAGTAATCATCCAATCACAACCTCTTGTGCCTCTTTGGGCGGTCATTAGTCCTCCAATACAGTTTTCCAAGTACTCATTGATCCTCCAATCACAGGCCCTGAAGATCCACCATCACTCAGGCAGGTTTCCTGGTTTGAACCAATCAGGAAGCCCCCAAATTGGGTCAGCTGTTGTGTTCTTCATAGAATTCCTACAGTCTGGAAGTAGACCATTCGGCCCATTGAGTCCACACCGATCCTCTGAAGAGCATCCCACCCAGTTCCACCCCTACTCTCACTCTCCACATTTCCCATGGCCAATCCACCCTAACCTGCACATCCCTGGACACTATGGGACAATTTAGCACGGCCAATCCACCCTAACCTGCACATCCCTGGACACTATGGGACAATTTAGCACGGCCAATCCACCCTAACCTGCACATCCCTGGACACTATGGGACAATTTAGCACGGCCAATCCACCCTAACCTGCACATCCCTGGGCACTATGGGACAATTTAGCATGGCCAATCCACCCTAACCTGCACATCCCTGGACACTATGGGACAATTTCCCATGGCCAATCCACCCTAACCTGCACATCCCTGGACACTATGGGACAATTTCCCATGGCCAACCCACCATAACCTGCACATCCCTGGGCACTATGGGACAATTTCCCATGGCCAACCCACTGTAACCTGCACATCCCTGGACACTATGGGACAATTTCCCATGGCCAATCCACCCTAACCTGCACATCCCTGGGCACTATGGGACAATTTAGCACGGCCAATCCACCCTAACCTGCATATCCCTGGACACTATGGGACAATTTAGCACAGCCAATCCACCCTAACCTGCACATCCCTGGGCACTATGGGACAATTTAGCACAGCCAATCCACCCTAACCTGCACATCCCTGGACACTATGGGACAATTTAGCACAGCCAATCCACCCTAACCTGCACATCCCTGGGCACTATGGGACAATTTAGCATGGCCAATCCACCCTAACCTGCACATCCCTGGGCACTATGGGACAATTTCCCATGGCCAATCCACCCTAACCTACACATCCCTGGGTACTATGGGGCAATTTCCCATGGCCAATCCACCCTAACCTACACATCCCTGGGTACTATGGGGCAATTTCCCATGGCCAATCCACCCTAACCTCCACATCCCTGGACACTATGGGACAATTTCCCATGGCCAATCCACCCTAACCTACACATCCCTGGGTACTATGGGGCAATTTCCCATGGCCAATCCACCCTAACCTCCACATCCCTGGACACTATGGGACAATTTCCCATGGCAAATCCACCCTAACCTACACATCCCTGGACACTATGGGACAATTTCCCATGGCCAATCCACCCTAACCTGCACATCCCTGGACACTATGGGACAATTTCCCATGGCCAATCCACCCTAACCTCCACATCCCTGGACACTATGGGACAATTTCCCATGGCCAATCCACCCTAACCTGTACATCCCTGGACACTATGGGACAATTTCCCACGGCCAATCCACCCTAACCTACACATCCCTGGACACTATGGGACAATTTCCCATGGCCAATCCACCCTAACCTCCACATCCCTGGACACTATGGGACAATTTCCCATGGCCAATCCACCCTAACCTGCACATCCCTGGACACTATGGGACAATTTCACATGGCCAACCCACCCTAACCTACACATCCCTGGACACTAAGGGACAATTTCCCACGGCCAATCCACCCTAACCTGCACATCCCTGGGCACTATGGGACAATTTCCCACGGCCAATCCACCCTAACCTGCACATCCCTGGGCACTATGGGACAATTTCCCACGCCCAATCCACCCTAACCTGCACATCCCTGGGCACTATGGGACAATTTCCCACGGCCAATCCACCCTAACCTGCACATCCCTGGACACTATGGGACAATTTCCCATGGCCAATCCACCCTAACCTGCACATCCCTGGACACTGTGGGACAATTTCCCATGGCCAATCCACCCTAACCTGCACATCCCTGGACACTGTGGGACAATTTAGCACGGCCAATCCACCCTAACCTGCACATCTCTGGACACTATGGGACAATTTCCCATGGCCAATCCACCCTAACCTGCACATCCCTGGACACTATGGGACAATTTCCCATGGCCAATCCACCCTAACCTGCACATCCCTGGGCACTATGGGACAATTTCCCATGGCCAACCCACCCTAACCTACACATCCCTGGACACTATGGGACAATTTCCCATGGCCAACCAACCCTAACCGACACATCCCTGGACACTATGGGACAATTTCCCATGGCCAACCCACCCTAACCTACACATCCCTGGACACGATGGGACAATTTCCCATGGCCAACCCACCCTAACCTGCACATCCCTGGGCACTATGGGACAATTTCCCATGGCCAACCCACCCTAACCTGCACATCCCTGGGCACTATGGGACAATTTCCCATGGCCAATCCACCCTAACCTACACATCCCTGGGCACTATGGGACAATTTCCCATGGCCAACCCACCCTAACCTGCACATCCCTGGGCACTATGGGACAATTTCCCATGGCCAATCCACCGTAACCTGCACATCCCTGGGCACTATGGGACAATTTCCCATGGCCAATCCACCCTAACCTGCACATCCCTGGGCACTATGGGACAATTTCCCATGGCCAATCCACCCTAACCTGCACATCCCTGGGACACTATGGGACAATTTCCCATGGCCAATCCACCCTAACCTGCACATCCCTGGGCACTATGGGACAATTCCCCATGGCCAATCCACCCTAACCTGCACATCCCTGGGCACTATGGGACAATTTCCCACGGCCAATCCACCCTAACCTGCACATCCCTGGACACTATGGGACAATTTCCCATGGCCAATCCACCCTAACCTCCACATCCCTGGACACTATGGGACAATTTCCCATGGCCAATCCACCCTAACCTGCACATCCCTGGACACTATGGGACAATTTCCCATGGCCAACCCACCCTAACCTACACATCCCTGGACACTAAGGGACAATTTCCCACGGCCAATCCACCCTAACCTGCACATCCCTGGGCACTATGGGACAATTTCCCACGGCCAATCCACCCTAACCTGCACATCCCTGGGCACTATGGGACAATTTCCCACGGCCAATCCACCCTAACCTGCACATCCCTGGGCACTATGGGACAATTTCCCACGGCCAATCCACCCTAACCTGCACATCCCTGGACACTATGGGACAATTTCCCATGGCCAATCCACCCTAACCTGCACATCCCTGGACACTGTGGGACAATTTCCCATGGCCAATCCAACCTAACCTGCACATCCCTGGACACTGTGGGACAATTTAGCACGGCCAATCCACCCTAACCTGCACATCTCTGGACACTATGGGACAATTTCCCATGGCCAATCCACCCTAACCTGCACATCTCTGGACACTATGGGACAATTTCCCATGGCCAATCCACCCTAACCTGCACATCCCTGGGCACTATGGGACAATTTCCCATGGCCAACCCACCCTAACCTACACATCCCTGGACACTATGGGACAATTTCCCATGGCCAACCCACCCTAACCTACACATCCCTGGACACTATGGGACAATTTCCCATGGCCAACCCACCCTAACCTACACATCCCTGGACACTATGGGACAATTTCCCATGGCCAACCCACCCTAACCTGCACATCCCTGGGCACTATGGGACAATTTCCCATGGCCAACCCACCCTAACCTACACATCCCTGGACACTATGGGACAATTTCCCATGGCCAACCCACCCTAACCTGCACATCCCTGGGCACTATGGGACAATTTCCCATGGCCAATCCACCCTAACCTGCACATCCCTGGGCACTATGGGACAATTTCCCATGGCCAATCCACCCTAACCTGCACATCCCTAGGACACTAAGGGACAATTTCCCATGGCCAATCCACCCTAACCTGCACATCCCTGGGACACTATGGGACAATTTCCCATGGCCAACCCACCATAACCTGCACATCCCTGGGCACTATGGGACAATTTCCCATGGCCAACCCACCCTAACCTGCACATCCCTGGGCACTATGGGACAATTTCCCATGGCCAACCCACCCTAACCTGCACATCCCTGGGCACTATGGGACAATTTCCCATGGCCAATCCACCCTAACCTGCACATCCCTGGGCACTATGGGACAATTTCCCATGGCCAATCCACCCTAACCTGCACATCCCTGGGCACTATGGGACAATTTCCCATGGCCAATCCACCCTAACCTGCACATCCCTGGGACACTATGGGACAATTTCCCATGGCCAATCCACCCTAACCTGCACATCCCTGGGCACTATGGGACAATTCCCCATGGCCAATCCACCCTAACCTGCACATCCCTGGGCACTATGGGACAATTTCCCACGGCCAATCCACCCTAACCTGCACATCCCTGGACACTATGGGACAATTTCCCATGGCCAATCCACCCTAACCTCCACATCCCTGGACACTATGGGACAATTTCCCATGGCCAACCCACCCTAACCTACACATCCCTGGACACTAAGGGACAATTTCCCACGGCCAATCCACCCTAACCTGCACATCCCTGGGCACTATGGGACAATTTCCCACGGCCAATCCACCCTAACCTGCACATCCCTGGGCACTATGGGACAATTTCCCACGGCCAATCCACCCTAACCTGCACATCCCTGGGCACTATGGGACAATTTCCCACGGCCAATCCACCCTAACCTGCACATCCCTGGACACTATGGGACAATTTCCCATGGCCAATCCACCCTAACCTGCACATCCCTGGACACTGTGGGACAATTTCCCATGGCCAATCCACCCTAACCTGCACATCCCTGGACACTGTGGGACAATTTCCCACGGCCAATCCACCCTAACCTGCACATCCCTGGACACTATGGGACAATTTCCCATGGCCAATCCACCCTAACCTCCACATCCCTGGACACTATGGGACAATTTCCCATGGCCAATCCACCCTAACTGCACATCCCTGGACACTATGGGACAATTTCCCATGGCCAACCCACCCTAACCTACACATCCCTGGACACTATGGGACAATTTCCCACGGCCAATCCACCCTAACCTGCACATCCCTGGGCACTATGGGACAATTTCCCACGGCCAATCCACCCTAACCTGCACATCCCTGGGCACTATGGGACAATTTCCCACGGCCAATCCACCCTAACCTGCACATCCCTGGGCACTATGGGACAATTTCCCACGGCCAATCCACCCTAACCTGCACATCCCTGGACACTATGGGACAATTTCCCATGGCCAATCCACCCTAACCTGCACATCCCTGGACACTGTGGGACAATTTCCCATGGCCAATCCACCCTAACCTGCACATCCCTGGACACTGTGGGACAATTTAGCACGGCCAATCCACCCTAACCTGCACATCTCTGGACACTATGGGACAATTTCCCATGGCCAATCCACCCTAACCTGCACATCTCTGGACACTATGGGACAATTTCCCATGGCCAATCCACCCTAACCTGCACATCCCTGGGCACTATGGGACAATTTCCCATGGCCAACCCACCCTAACCTACACATCCCTGGACACTATGGGACAATTTCCCATGGCCAACCCACCCTAACCTACACATCCCTGGACACTATGGGACAATTTCCCATGGCCAACCCACCCTAACCTACACATCCCTGGACACTATGGGACAATTTCCCATGGCCAATCCACCCTAACCTGCACATCCCTGGGCACTATGGGAAAATTCCCCATGGCCAATCCACCCTAACCTGCACATCCCTGGGCACTATGGGACAATTTCCCACGGCCAATCCACCCTAACCTGCACATCCCTGGACACTATGGGACAATTTCCCATGGCCAATCCACCCTAACCTCCACATCCCTGGACACTATGGGACAATTTCCCATGGCCAATCCACCCTAACCTGCACATCCCTGGACACTATGGGACAATTTCCCATGGCCAACCCACCCTAACCTACACATCCCTGGACACTATGGGACAATTTCCCACGGCCAATCCACCCTAACCTGCACATCCCTGGGCACTATGGGACAATTTCCCACGGCCAATCCACCCTAACCTGCACATCCCTGGACACTGTGGGACAATTTCCCACGGCCAATCCACCCTAACCTGCACATCCCTGGACACTATGGGACAATTTCCCATGGCCAATCCACCCTAACCTCCACATCCCTGGACACTATGGGACAATTTCCCATGGCCAATCCACCCTAACCTCCACATCCCTGGACACTATGGGACAATTTCCCATGGCCAATCCACCCTAACTGCACATCCCTGGACACTATGGGACAATTTCCCATGGCCAACCCACCCTAACCTACACATCCCTGGACACTAAGGGACAATTTCCCACGGCCAATCCACCCTAACCTGCACATCCCTGGGCGCTATGGGACAATTTCCCACGGCCAATCCACCCTAACCTGCACATCCCTGGGCACTATGGGACAATTTCCCACCGCCAATCCACCCTAACCTGCACATCCCTGGGCACTATGGGACAATTTCCCACGGCCAATCCACCCTAACCTGCACATCCCTGGACACTATGGGACAATTTCCCATGGCCAATCCACCCTAACCTGCACATCCCTGGACACTGTGGGACAATTTCCCATGGCCAATCCACCCTAACCTGCACATCCCTGGACACTGTGGGACAATTTCCCACGGCCAATCCACCCTAACCTGCACATCCCTGGGCACTATGGGACAATTCCCCATGGCCAACCCACCCTAACCTACACATCCCTGGACACTATGGGACAATTTCCCATGGCCAACCCACCCTAACCTACACATCCCTGGACACTATGGGACAATTTCCCATGGCCAATCCACCCTAACCTGCACATCCCTGGACACTATGGGACAATTTCCCATGGCCAATCCACCCTAACCTGCACATCCCTGGGCACTATGGGACAATTCCCCATGGCCAATCCACCCTAACCTGCACATCCCTGGGCACTATGGGACAATTCCCCACGGCCAATCCACCCTAACCTGCACATCCCTGGACACTATGGGACAATTTCCCATGGCCAATCCACCCTAACCTCCACATCCCTGGACACTATGGGACAATTTCCCATGGCCAATCCACCCTAACCTGCACATCCCTGGACACTATGGGACAATTTCCCATGGCCAACCCACCCTAACCTACACATCCCTGGACACTAAGGGACAATTTCCCACGGCCAATCCACCCTAACCTGCACATCCCTGGGCACTATGGGACAATTTCCCACGGCCAATCCACCCTAACGTGCACATCCCTGGGCACTATGGGACAATTTCCCACGGCCAATCCACCCTAACCTGCACATCCCTGGGCACTATGGGACAATTTCCCACGGCCAATCCACCCTAACCTGCACATCCCTGGACACTATGGGACAATTTCCCATGGCCAACCCACCCTAACCTACACATCCCTGGACACTATGGGACAATTTCCCATGGCCAACCAACCCTAACCGACACATCCCTGGACACTATGGGACAATTTCCCATGGCCAACCCACCCTAACCTACACATCCCTGGACACGATGGGACAATTTCCCATGGCCAACCCACCCTAACCTGCACATCCCTGGGCACTATGGGACAATTTCCCATGGCCAACCCACCCTAACCTACACATCCCTGGACACTATGGGACAATTTCCCATGGCCAATCCACCCTAACCTACACATCCCTGGGCACTATGGGACAATTTCCCATGGCCAACCCACCCTAACCTGCACATCCCTGGGCACTATGGGACAATTTCCCATGGCCAATCCACCGTAACCTGCACATCCCTGGGCACTATGGGACAATTTCCCATGGCCAATCCACCCTAACCTGCACATCCCTGGGCACTATGGGACAATTTCCCATGGCCAATCCACCCTAACCTGCACATCCCTGGGACACTATGGGACAATTTCCCCTGGCCAATCCACCCTAACCTGCACATCCCTGGACACTATGGGACAATTTCCCATGGCCAATCCACCCTAACCTCCACATCCCTGGACACTATGGGACAATTTCCCATGGCCAATCCACCCTAACCTGCACATCCCTGGACACTATGGGACAATTTCCCATGGCCAACCCACCCTAACCTACACATCCCTGGACACTAAGGGACAATTTCCCACGGCCAATCCACCCTAACCTGCACATCCCTGGGCACTATGGGACAATTTCCCACGGCCAATCCACCCTAACCTGCACATCCCTGGGCACTATGGGACAATTTCCCACGGCCAATCCACCCTAACCTGCACATCCCTGGGCACTATGGGACAATTTCCCACGGCCAATCCACCCTAACCTGCACATCCCTGGACACTATGGGACAATTTCCCATGGCCAATCCACCCTAACCTGCACATCCCTGGACACTGTGGGACAATTTCCCATGGCCAATCCAACCTAACCTGCACATCCCTGGACACTGTGGGACAATTTAGCACGGCCAATCCACCCTAACCTGCACATCTCTGGACACTATGGGACAATTTCCCATGGCCAATCCACCCTAACCTGCACATCTCTGGACACTATGGGACAATTTCCCATGGCCAATCCACCCTAACCTGCACATCCCTGGGCACTATGGGACAATTTCCCATGGCCAACCCACCCTAACCTACACATCCCTGGACACTATGGGACAATTTCCCATGGCCAACCCACCCTAACCTACACATCCCTGGACACTATGGGACAATTTCCCATGGCCAACCCACCCTAACCTACACATCCCTGGACACTATGGGACAATTTCCCATGGCCAACCCACCCTAACCTGCACATCCCTGGGCACTATGGGACAATTTCCCATGGCCAACCCACCCTAACCTACACATCCCTGGACACTATGGGACAATTTCCCATGGCCAATCCACCCTAACCTCCACATCCCTGGACACTATGGGACAATTTCCCATGGCCAATCCACCCTAACTGCACATCCCTGGACACTATGGGACAATTTCCCATGGCCAACCCACCCTAACCTACACATCCCTGGACACTATGGGACAATTTCCCACGGCCAATCCACCCTAACCTGCACATCCCTGGGCACTATGGGACAATTTCCCACGGCCAATCCACCCTAACCTGCACATCCCTGGGCACTATGGGACAATTTCCCACGGCCAATCCACCCTAACCTGCACATCCCTGGGCACTATGGGACAATTTCCCACGGCCAATCCACCCTAACCTGCACATCCCTGGACACTATGGGACAATTTCCCATGGCCAATCCACCCTAACCTGCACATCCCTGGACACTGTGGGACAATTTCCCATGGCCAATCCACCCTAACCTGCACATCCCTGGACACTGTGGGACAATTTAGCACGGCCAATCCACCCTAACCTGCACATCTCTGGACACTATGGGACAATTTCCCATGGCCAATCCACCCTAACCTGCACATCTCTGGACACTATGGGACAATTTCCCATGGCCAATCCACCCTAACCTGCACATCCCTGGGCACTATGGGACAATTTCCCATGGCCAACCCACCCTAACCTACACATCCCTGGACACTATGGGACAATTTCCCATGGCCAACCCACCCTAACCTACACATCCCTGGACACTATGGGACAATTTCCCATGGCCAACCCACCCTAACCTACACATCCCTGGACACTATGGGACAATTTCCCATGGCCAATCCACCCTAACCTGCACATCCCTGGGCACTATGGGACAATTCCCCATGGCCAATCCACCCTAACCTGCACATCCCTGGGCACTATGGGACAATTTCCCACGGCCAATCCACCCTAACCTGCACATCCCTGGACACTATGGGACAATTTCCCATGGCCAATCCACCCTAACCTGCACATCCCTGGACACTGTGGGACAATTTCCCATGGCCAATCCACCCTAACCTGCACATCCCTGGACACTGTGGGACAATTTAGCACGGCCAATCCACCCTAACCTGCACATCTCTGGACACTATGGGACAATTTCCCATGGCCAATCCACCCTAACCTGCACATCTCTGAACACTATGGGACAATTTCCCATGGCCAATCCACCCTAACCTGCACATCCCTGGGCACTATGGGACAATTTCCCATGGCCAACCCACCCTAACCTACACATCCCTGGACACTATGGGACAATTTCCCATGGCCAACCCACCCTAACCTACACATCCCTGGACACTATGGGACAATTTCCCATGGCCAACCCACCCTAACCTACACATCCCTGGACACTATGGGACAATTTCCCATGGCCAATCCACCCTAACCTGCACATCCCTGGGCACTATGGGACAATTCCCCATGGCCAATCCACCCTAACCTGCACATCCCTGGGCACTATGGGACAATTTCCCACGGCCAATCCACCCTAACCTGCACATCCCTGGACACTATGGGACAATTTCCCATGGCCAATCCACCCTAACCTCCACATCCCTGGACACTATGGGACAATTTCCCATGGCCAATCCACCCTAACCTGCACATCCCTGGACACTATGGGACAATTTCCCATGGACAACCCACCCTAACCTACACATCCCTGGACACTATGGGACAATTTCCCACGGCCAATCCACCCTAACCTGCACATCCCTGGGCACTATGGGACAATTTCCCACGGCCAATCCACCCTAACCTGCACATCCCTGGACACTGTGGGACAATTTCCCACGGCCAATCCACCCTAACCTGCACATCCCTGGACACTATGGGACAATTTCCCATGGCCAATCCACCCTAACCTCCACATCCCTGGACACTATGGGACAATTTCCCATGGCCAATCCACCCTAACCTCCACATCCCTGGACACTATGGGACAATTTCCCATGGCCAATCCACCCTAACTGCACATCCCTGGACACTATGGGACAATTTCCCATGGCCAACCCACCCTAACCTACACATCCCTGGACACTAAGGGACAATTTCCCACGGCCAATCCACCCTAACCTGCACATCCCTGGGCGCTATGGGACAATTTCCCACGGCCAATCCACCCTAACCTGCACATCCCTGGGCACTATGGGACAATTTCCCACCGCCAATCCACCCTAACCTGCACATCCCTGGGCACTATGGGACAATTTCCCACGGCCAATCCACCCTAACCTGCACATCCCTGGACACTATGGGACAATTTCCCATGGCCAATCCACCCTAACCTGCACATCCCTGGACACTGTGGGACAATTTCCCATGGCCAATCCACCCTAACCTGCACATCCCTGGACACTGTGGGACAATTTCCCACGGCCAATCCACCCTAACCTGCACATCCCTGGGCACTATGGGACAATTCCCCATGGCCAACCCACCCTAACCTACACATCCCTGGACACTATGGGACAATTTCCCATGGCCAACCCACCCTAACCTACACATCCCTGGACACTATGGGACAATTTCCCATGGCCAATCCACCCTAACCTGCACATCCCTGGACACTATGGGACAATTTCCCATGGCCAATCCACCCTAACCTGCACATCCCTGGGCACTATGGGACAATTCCCCATGGCCAATCCACCCTAACCTGCACATCCCTGGGCACTATGGGACAATTCCCCACGGCCAATCCACCCTAACCTGCACATCCCTGGACACTATGGGACAATTTCCCATGGCCAATCCACCCTAACCTCCACATCCCTGGACACTATGGGACAATTTCCCATGGCCAATCCACCCTAACCTGCACATCCCTGGACACTATGGGACAATTTCCCATGGCCAACCCACCCTAACCTACACATCCCTGGACACTAAGGGACAATTTCCCACGGCCAATCCACCCTAACCTGCACATCCCTGGGCACTATGGGACAATTTCCCATGGCCAATCCACCCTAACCTGCACATCCCTGGGCACTATGGGACAATTTCCCACGGCCAATCCACCCTAACCTGCACATCCCTGGGCACTATGGGACAATTTCCCACGGCCAATCCACCCTAACCTGCACATCCCTGGACACTATGGGACAATTTCCCATGGCCAACCCACCCTAACCTACACATCCCTGGACACTATGGGACAATTTCCCATGGCCAACCAACCCTAACCGACACATCCCTGGACACTATGGGACAATTTCCCATGGCCAACCCACCCTAACCTACACATCCCTGGACACGATGGGACAATTTCCCATGGCCAACCCACCCTAACCTGCACATCCCTGGGCACTATGGGACAATTTCCCATGGCCAACCCACCCTAACCTACACATCCCTGGACACTATGGGACAATTTCCCATGGCCAATCCACCCTAACCTACACATCCCTGGGCACTATGGGACAATTTCCCATGGCCAACCCACCCTAACCTGCACATCCCTGGGCACTATGGGACAATTTCCCATGGCCAATCCACCGTAACCTGCACATCCCTGGGCACTATGGGACAATTTCCCATGGCCAATCCACCCTAACCTGCACATCCCTGGGCACTATGGGACAATTTCCCATGGCCAATCCACCCTAACCTGCACATCCCTGGGACACTATGGGACAATTTCCCATGGCCAATCCACCCTAACCTGCACATCCCTGGACACTATGGGACAATTTCCCATGGCCAATCCACCCTAACCTCCACATCCCTGGACACTATGGGACAATTTCCCATGGCCAATCCACCCTAACCTGCACATCCCTGGACACTATGGGACAATTTCCCATGGCCAACCCACCCTAACCTACACATCCCTGGACACTAAGGGACAATTTCCCACGGCCAATCCACCCTAACCTGCACATCCCTGGGCACTATGGGACAATTTCCCACGGCCAATCCACCCTAACCTGCACATCCCTGGGCACTATGGGACAATTTCCCACGGCCAATCCACCCTAACCTGCACATCCCTGGGCACTATGGGACAATTTCCCACGGCCAATCCACCCTAACCTGCACATCCCTGGACACTATGGGACAATTTCCCATGGCCAATCCACCCTAACCTGCACATCCCTGGACACTATGGGACAATTTCCCACGGCCAATCCACCCTAACCTGCACATCCCTGGGCACTATGGGACAATTTCCCATGGCCAATCCACCCTAACCTGCACATCCCTGGACACTATGGGACAATTTCCCACGGCCAATCCACCCTAACCTGCACATCCCTGGGCACTATGGGACAATTTCCCATGGCCAATCCACCCTAACCTGCACATCTCTGGACACTATGGGACAATTTCCCATGGCCAATCCACCCTAACCTGCACATCCCTGGGCACTATGGGACAATTTCCCATGGCCAACCCACCCTAACCTACACATCCCTGGACACTATGGGACAATTTCCCATGGCCAATCCACCCTAACCTGCACATCCCTGGGCACTATGGGACAATTCCCCATGGCCAATCCACCCTAACCTGCACATCCCTGGGCACTATGGGACAATTCCCCACGGCCAATCCACCCTAACCTGCACATCCCTGGACACTATGGGACAATTTCCCATGGCCAATCCACCCTAACCTCCACATCCCTGGACACTATGGGACAATTTCCCATGGCCAATCCACCCTAACCTGCACATCCCTGGACACTATGGGACAATTTCCCATGGCCAACCCACCCTAACCTACACATCCCTGGACACTATGGGACAATTTCCCACGGCCAATCCACCCTAACCTGCACATCCCTGGGCACTATGGGACAATTTCCCACGGCCAATCCACCCTAACCTGCACATCCCTGGGCACTATGGGACAATTTCCCACGGCCAATCCACCCTAACCTGCACATCCCTGGGCACTATGGGACAATTTCCCACGGCCAATCCACCCTAACCTGCACATCCCTGGACACTATGGGACAATTTCCCATGGCCAATCCACCCTAACCTGCACATCCCTGGACACTGTGGGACAATTTCCCATGGCCAATCCACCCTAACCTGCACATCCCTGGACACTGTGGGACAATTTCCCATGGCCAATCCACCCTAACCTGCACATCTCTGGACACTATGGGACAATTTCCCATGGCCAATCCACCCTAACCTGCACATCCCTGGGCACTATGGGACAATTTCCCATGGCCAACCCACCCTAACCTACACATCCCTGGACACTATGGGACAATTTCCCATGGCCAACCCACCCTAACCTACACATCCCTGGGCACTATGGGACAATTTCCCACGGCCAATCCACCCTAACCTGCACATCCCTGGGCACTATGGGACAATTTCCCACGGCCAATCCACCCTAACCTGCACATCCCTGGGCACTATGGGACAATTCCCCATGGCCAATCCACCCTAACCTGCACATCCCTGGGCACTATGGGACAATTTCCCACGGCCAATCCACCCTAACCTGCACATCCCTGGACACTATGGGACAATTTCCCATGGCCAATCCACCCTAACCTCCACATCCCTGGACACTATGGGACAATTTCCCATGGCCAATCCACCCTAACCTGCACATCCCTGGACACTATGGGACAATTTCCCATGGCCAACCCACCCTAACCTACACATCCCTGGACACTAAGGGACAATTTCCCACGGCCAATCCACCCTAACCTGCACATCCCTGGGCACTATGGGACAATTTCCCACGGCCAATCCACCCTAACCTGCACATCCCTGGGCACTATGGGACAATTTCCCACGGCCAATCCACCCTGACCTGCACATCCCTGGGCACTATGGGACAATTTCCCACGGCCAATCCACCCTAACCTGCACATCCCTGGACACTATGGGACAATTTCCCATGGCCAATCCACCCTAACCTGCACATCCCTGGACACTGTGGGACAATTTAGCACGGCCAATCCACCCTAACCTGCACATCTCTGGACACTATGGGACAATTTCCCATGGCCAATCCACCCTAACCTGCACATCTCTGGACACTATGGGACAATTTCCCATGGCCAATCCACCCTAACCTGCACATCCCTGGGCACTATGGGACAATTTCCCATGGCCAACCCACCCTAACCTACACATCCCTGGACACTATGGGACAATTTCCCATGGCCAACCCACCCTAACCTACACATCCCTGGGCACTATGGGACAATTTCCCACGGCCAATCCACCCTAACCTGCACATCCCTGGGCACTATGGGACAATTTCCCACGGCCAATCCACCCTAACCTGCACATCCCTGGGCACTATGGGACAATTTCCCACGGCCAATCCACCCTAACCTGCACATCCCTGGACACTATGGGACAATTTCCCATGGCCAATCCACCCTAACCTGCACATCCCTGGACACTGTGGGACAATTTCCCATGGCCAATCCACCCTAACCTGCACATCCCTGGACACTGTGGGACAATTTAGCACGGCCAATCCACCCTAACCTGCACATCTCTGGACACTATGGGACAATTTCCCATGGCCAATCCACCCTAACCTGCACATCTCTGGACACTATGGGACAATTTCCCATGGCCAATCCACCCTAACCTGCACATCCCTGGGCACTATGGGACAATTTCCCATGGCCAACCCACCCTAACCTACACATCCCTGGACACTATGGGACAATTTCCCATGGCCAACCCACCCTAACCTACACATCCCTGGACACTATGGGACAATTTCCCATGGCCAACCCACCCTAACCTACACATCCCTGGACACTGTGGGACAATTTCCCATGGCCAACCCACCCTAACCTGCACATCCCTGGGCACTATGGGACAATTTCCCACGGCCAACCCACCCTAACCTACACATCCCTGGACACTATGGGACAATTTCCCATGGCCAACCCACCCTAACCTACACATCCCTGGACACTATGGGACAATTTCCCATGGCCAATCCACCCTAACCTGCACATCCCTGGGACACTATGGGACAATTCCCCATGGCCAATCCACCCTAACCTGCACATCCCTGGGACACTATGGGACAATTCCCCATGGCCAATCCACCCTAACCTGCACATCCCTGGGACACTATGGGACAATTCCCCATGGCCAATCCACCCTAACCTGCACATCCCTGGGACACTATGGGACAATTCCCCATGGCCAATCCACCCTAACCTGCACATCCCTGGGCACTATGGGACAATTCCCCATGGCCAATCCACCCTAACCTGCACATCCCTGGGCACTATGGGACAATTTCCCACGGCCAATCCACCCTAACCTGCACATCCCTGGACACTATGGGACAATTTCCCATGGCCAATCCACCCTAACCTCCACATCCCTGGACACTATGGGACAATTTCCCACGGCCAATCCACCCTAACCTGCACATCCCTGGACACTATGGGACAATTTCCCACGGCCAATCCACCCTAATCTGCACATCCCTGGGCACTATGGGACAATTTCCCACGGCCAATCCACCCTAACCTGCACATCCCTGGGCACTATGGGACAATTTCCCACGGCCAATCCACCCTAACCTGCACATCCCTGGGCACTATGGGACAATTTCCCACGGCCAATCCACCCTAACCTGCACATCCCTGGACACTATGGGACAATTTCCCATGGCCAACCCACCCTAACCTACACATCCCTGGACACTGTGGGACAATTTCCCATGGCCAATCCACCCTAACCTGCACATCCCTGGACACTGTGGGACAATTTAGCACGGCCAATCCACCCTAACCTGCACATCCCTGGACACTATGGGACAATTTCCCACGGCCAATCCACCCTAACCTGCACATCTCTGGACACTATTGGACAATTTCCCATGGCCAATCCACCCTAACCTGCACATCTCTGGACACTATGGGACAATTTCCCATGGCCAATCCACCCTAACCTGCACATCCCTGGGCACTATGGGACAATTTCCCATGGCCAACCCACCCTAACCTACACATCCCTGGACACTATGGGACAATTTCCCATGGCCAACCCACCCTAACCTACACTTCCCTGGACACTATGGGACAATTTCCCATGGCCAACCCACCCTAACCTACACATCCCTGGACACTATGGGACAATTTCCCATGGCCAACCCACCCTAACCTGCACATCCCTGGGCACTATGGGACAATTTCCCATGGCCAACCCACCCTAACCTACACATCCCTGGACACTATGGGACAATTTCCCATGGCCAACCCACCCTAACCTGCACATCCCTGGGCACTATGGGACAATTTCCCATGGCCAATCCACCCTAACCTGCACATCCCTGGGCACTATGGGACAATTTCCCATGGCCAATCCACCCTAACCTGCACATCCCTGGGACACTATGGGACAATTTCCCATGGCCAATCCACCCTAACCTGCACATCCCTGGGACACTATGGGACAATTTCCCATGGCCAACCCACCCTAACCTGCACATCCCTGGGCACTATGGGACAATTTCCCATGGCCAACCCACCCTAACCTGCACATCCCTGGGCACTATGGGACAATTTCCCATGGCCAATCCACCCTAACCTGCACATCCCTGGGCACTATGGGACAATTTCCCATGGCCAATCCACCCTAACCTGCACATCCCTGGGCACTATGGGACAATTTCCCATGGCCAATCCACCCTAACCTGCACATCCCTGGGACACTATGGGACAATTTCCCATGGCCAATCCACCCTAACCTGCACATCCCTGGGCACTATGGGACAATTCCCCATGGCCAATCCACCCTAACCTGCACATCCCTGGGCACTATGGGACAATTTCCCACGGCCAATCCACCCTAACCTGCACATACCTGGACACTATGGGACAATTTCCCATGGCCAATCCACCCTAACCTCCACATCCCTGGACACTATGGGACAATTTCCCATGGCCAATCCACCCTAACCTGCACATCCCTGGACACTATGGGACAATTTCCCATGGCCAACCCACCCTAACCTACACATCCCTGGACACTAAGGGACAATTTCCCACGGCCAATCCACCCTAACCTGCACATCCCTGGGCACTATGGGACAATTTCCCACGGCCAATCCACCCTAACCTGCACATCCCTGGGCACTATGGGACAATTTCCCACGGCCAATCCACCCTAACCTGCACATCCCTGGGCACTATGGGACAATTTCCCACGGCCAATCCACCCTAACCTGCACATCCCTGGACACTATGGGACAATTTCCCATGGCCAATCCACCCTAACCTGCACATCCCTGGACACTGTGGGACAATTTCCCATGGCCAATCCACCCTAACCTGTACATCCCTGGACACTGTGGGACAATTTAGCACGGCCAATCCACCCTAACCTGCACATCTCTGGACACTATGGGACAATTTCCCATGGCCAATCCACCCTAACCTGCACATCCCTGGGCACTATGGGACAATTTCCCATGGCCAACCCACCCTAACCTACACATCCCTGGACACTATGGGACAATTTCCCATGGCCAACCCACCCTAACCTACACATCCCTGGGCACTATGGGACAATTTCCCACGGCCAATCCACCCTAACCTGCACATCCCTGTGCACTATGGGACAATTTCCCACGGCCAATCCACCCTAACCTGCACATCCCTGGGCACTATGGGACAATTTCCCACGGCCAATCCACCCTAACCTGCACATCCCTGGACACTATGGGACAATTTCCCATGGCCAATCCACCCTAACCTGCACATCCCTGGACACTGTGGGACAATTTCCCATGGCCAATCCACCCTAACCTGCACATCCCTGGACACTGTGGGACAATTTAGCACGGCCAATCCACCCTAACCTGCACATCTCTGGACACTATGGGACAATTTTCCATGGCCAATCCACCCTAACCTGCACATCTCTGGACACTATGGGACAATTTCCCATGGCCAATCCACCCTAACCTGCACATCCCTGGGCACTATGGGACAATTTCCCATGGCCAACCCACCCTAACCTACACATCCCTGGACACTATGGGACAATTTCCCATGGCCAACCCACCCTAACCTACACATCCCTGGACACTATGGGACAATTTCCCATGGCCAAGCCACCCTAACCTACACATCCCTGGACACTATGGGACAATTTCCCATGGCCAACCCACCCTAACCTGCACATCCCTGGGCACTATGGGACAATTTCCCACGGCCAACCCACCCTAACCTACACATCCCTGGACACTATGGGACAATTTCCCATGGCCAACCCACCCTAACCTACACATCCCTGGACACTATGGGACAATTCCCCATGGCCGATCCACCCTAACCTGCACATCCCTGGGACACTATGGGACAATTCCCCATGGCCAATCCACCCTAACCTGCACATCCCTGGGACACTATGGGACAATTCCCCATGGCCAATCCACCCTAACCTGCACATCCCTGGGCACTATGGGACAATTCCCCATGGCCAATCCACCCTAACCTGCACATCCCTGGGACACTATGGGACAATTTCCCATGGCCAATCCACCCTAACCTGCACATCCCTGGGCACTATGGGACAATTTCCCATGGCCAATCCACCCTAACCTGCACATCCCTGGGCACTATGGGACAATTCCCCATGGCCAATCCACCCTAACCTGCACATCCCTGGGCACTATGGGACAATTTCCCATGGCCAACCCACCCTAACCTACACATCCCTGGGCACTATGGGACAATTTCCCATGGCCAACCCACCCTAACCTACACATCCCTGGACACTATGGGAAAATTTCCCATGGCCAATCCACCCTAACCTGCACATCCCTGGGCACTATGGGACAATTTCCCATGGCCAATCCACCCTAACCTGCACATCCCTGGGACACTATGGGACAATTTCCCACGGCCAACCCACCCTAACCTGCACATCCCTGGGACACTATGGGACAATTTCCCATGGCCAATCCACCCTAACCTGCACATCCCTGGGCACTATGGGACAATTTCCCATGGCCAATCCACCCTAACCTGCACATCCCTGGGACACTATGGGACAATTTCCCATGGCCAATCCACCCTAACCTGTACATCATTGGACTGTGGGAGGAAACCCATGCAGACACGGAGGTGGGGGGGGGGGGTGGGGGGTGACGTGCAAACTCCACACAGACGGTCGCCCGAGGATGGAATCGAACCTGGGTCGCTGGAGCCGTGAGGCAGCAGTGCTAACCACTGAGCCACTGTGCCACCTAATACCTCTCTCGTGAGGAGATGGTAAATTATTGGAATCAATCAGAAAGAAGTGAGAACTTGGCATGGATCAGTCAGGAGGGATCTGTCAAGTGAAGATTGTGTCTGGCCTGTGTGGTTGATCTTCTCCAAGAGATAACAGAGGATTGATGAGGGTAATGCAGGCTTTTCCTGTTGTCAGGAATTAACAAAGACCCATGAGATCTGGGGGAAATGTAGCAAAGTGTACTCGAGGTGCTCAGAGGAAGAAGTCAAGGATTGCAATGTCTTTTGCAAATGTAAAACCCTGGTTTCAGGAGGGTTCATTATTGTGCAATACCCGCCAACCATTTACACTTAAATGTAGGAGGCTTGATCTAAAGATCTGCAGAAATTCAGTCCAGGGTGAGGGGAACAGCTATAAACTGTCAGGATTTACAACAAACTGCTCACACCGAGTGGGGACCTGGGATGGTCAAACAAGGGGAAGGAAGGGGTGGAGAGGGAGAGAAAGCGAGGGCCCTTGGTTCCTCGGTCCCAGGATGAGTTGGGAAACGTGATTCAAAAATCCTTTCCCCTGTTGATCCAGGAGCACATTCCCGGAGCAGGGAGGTGGGTCTGGAGCCTGGGCAATGACTAGGGTGTGGAGTACACACTCTATAGAGGGGTGTGAGGGGGCTCAGGTTTGTGTGGGTGTTACCACACGCAGTGGGGAGACTGGATTGGACCGGCCTGGACCTGTCCATGTCAGAACGGAGGGGCCTAAGGGGAGATTCGATTGAAGTGGATGAGGTTGAGGGAGATCTGGTTGGAGTGGACGGGAAAGACCGAGTTACCTTGGCAGAGAGTTCAGTGATGAGGGAACGGTTGGATGAAGCCTTTCTCCCACACAGAGGGGGTTTCGAGTTAGTGCTTGATAGGGGCGGGGGGGAGCAGGAGAGTGCTCCCCCTTACCCCATGTGGACATGCCCACATCCCATCCCCGAATCCCCAGGGCACTGTGCCCTTGGGGATATGGAAAGACTGGGATTGGGCCTGGTGGTACAGGCATTGGCCTAGACAGGCCGAGTGGTGTCCTTCTGTGCTGGGAATGTTTCAGCTTTTACGAAGAGGAGGAATAGACAGGGATGTCTGGGGGCAAGACCGGTTGGGGAAATTGAGGGGTGGGGTGCGGGGTGGCAGGGGACAGGGATTGATCCAGAGGAAGGGTAGAAAGTTATGGTGCTGGAAAAGCACAGCCGGTCAGGCAGCATCCGAGGAGCAGGAGAGTCGATGATTCGGGCATTATCCCTTCATCAGGAATGTGGGGGGTGGGGTGCCCAAGGGAGTTGAGAAATAAATGGGAGGGTAGAGGGGAGGGGAGGTAGCTGAGAAGAGGTAGGTAGATGGAGGTGGGGGTGATAGGTCAGAGGGGAGGGTGGAGTGGATAGGTGGGAAGGAAGATGGACAGGTAGGACAGGTCATGGGGACAGTGCTGAGTTGGAAGGTTGGATGAGGGATGAGGTGGGGGGAGGGGAGATGAGGAAACTAGTGAAGTCGATGTTGATGCTGTGCGGTTGGAGGGTCCTGAGGTGGAAGATGAGGCGTTCTTCCTCCAGGCGTTGGGTGGTAGGGGAGTAGTGATGGAGGAGGCCCAGGACCTGCATGTCCTTGGAGGAGTGGGAGGGGGAGTTGAAGTGGTCAGCCATAGGGCAGTGGGTTTGTTGGGTGCCTGTGTCCCCCCCCGATATGTTCTCTGAAATGCTCCACAAGTTGGCACCTTGTCTCCCCAGCGAGAGCGACAGACACAGGTAGGTGAGGTGGGTGGATGTGCAGGAACATCTCTGCCGGATGTGGAAGGATCCTTTCGGGCCTCGGATGGAGGTGGGGGGGGGGGGGGGGGGGGGTATCCAATGGATTGAAAGGCGTCCAGGAGAGGAATCCAACGAGGGAGAAGCTGGAGGGGTGGGCATCAATGGAGGGTCCACCTAGCGAAGGGTCACCTAGGCCCTACAAACCCCCACCTCCCCTCCAGCCCCTGCCAGGCCCATTCCCAAATGCTACTGCGGCATTCCGGAATCGGAGGAATCCCTTCCGTCTGCTGACCGGGCCTCAATCCGAACTCAGCGGCACCCGTGCGGGGAAACCACGTCCCTGTGCGTCGCCATGGCAATGCCGACCTAGCAGGGCCTCAAACACAGAGGTTTGTGGTTAGCGAGAGAGCAAGGGAGGGACACACCTTCATCACACGCCAGGTAAACACAGAGGCAGGTGTGAGCTCAAAATTCCTGCCCTCAGAGGCAGCCTCCCCCAGTTTTTAAAAAAAAAGTCTTGTTGACCTAATTTGTCACCATTATCTCTGAGCAAACACAACGACCTGGCCCCCACCCCCCTCACCTCCACACCCCCCCAAAGCAGCCTGGCTGCTTAGCTTGACCTTTAACCCTGTCTTCGCTGGGCTCCTTTAGGGACAGGGTCTGAGGAGGTCGGGTAGGCCTGTCCCATGTGGTGGGGGAGGGGATTGAGTGAGGAAGGTCTCCCGAACCCCCGGGTCAACTCCTGGACCTGGAAAGGGGAGGAGAGGACACAAGCAAGAGGTGCCAAGTGTCAGGCCTGAGCTGCCTCTTACACAGCACAGGTTATTACCAACAGCGTCTCCAACTAACACCCTCCCACTCCCCCCAACCACTCTTGGGCTCATTCCCTATCCTGTCCCTCATACAGGGCAGCACTCCCTCCACACTGACCCTCCGACAGTGCCCACTCCCTCAGCACTGACCCTCCGACAGTGCCCACTCCCTCAGCACTGACCCTCCGACAGTGCTCACTCCCTCAGCACTGACCCTCCGATAGCACCCACTCCCTCAGCACTGACCCTCCGACAGTGCCCACTCCCTCAGCACTGACCCTCCGTCAGCGCCCACTCCCTCAACACTGACCCTCCGTCAGTGCCCACTCCCTCAGCACTGCCCCTCCGACAGTGCCCACTCCCTCAGCACTGCCCCTCCGACAGTGCCCACTCCCTCAGCACTGCCCCTCTGTGATGTGGCAGTGAGACAGGGCTCTGTGGAGTGGATGTGAGTTGATGGGGTTGGGAGAGCTCTCAATGGGGCCTGAGCTGACAGTGCAGTTTGAAACCAGAGTGTGTTTGTTCAGAGAAATCGCTGTTTGACAGCTAATTAAGCAAAAGGGAGGAAAAGATTTGTTTGAATTGCAATTGAACAGAGAGAGTAAACAGTGATGTTGGTTCTGTTGTGGGTGTTGGATCAGCTGGGTCAATGTGACAAGGCCCAGACATCTCTCCCGAATTCACTCACCCCCCAACAATAACCTGCACTTCTTTTATTTTTGCGTCTGTAATTCCCCCACACGGTGACAGGACGGGGGTCTGTGTCTGTGATTCCCCCACACGGTGATGGGACGGGGGTCTGTGTCTGTGATTCCCCACACGGTGATGGGACAGGGGTCTGTGTCTGTGATTCCCTCACACGGTGACGGGACGGGGGTCTGTGCCTGTGATTCCCCCACACGGTGATGGGATGGGGGTCTGTGTCTGTGATTCCCCACACGGTGATGGGACGGGGTTCTGTGTCTGTGATTCCCTCACACGGTGACGGGACGGGGGTCTGTGCCTGTGATACCCCCCACACGGTGACAGGACGGGGGACTGTGTCTGTGATTCCCCCACACGGTGACGGGACGGGGGTCTGTGCCTGTGATACCCCCCACACGGTGACAGGACGGGGGACTGTGTCTGTGATTCCCCCACACGGTGACGGGACGGGGGTCTGTGTCTTTGATTCCCCCACACGGTGACGGGACGGGGGTCTGTGTCTGTGATTCCCCCACACGGTGATGGGATGGGGGTCTGTGTCTGTGATTCCCCACACGGTGATGGGACGGGGGTCTGTGTCTGTGATTCCCCCACACGGTGACGGGACGGGGGTCTGTGTCTTTGATTCCCCCACACGGTGATGGGATGGGGGTCTGTGCCTGTGATTCCCCCACACGGTGACGGGACGGGGGTCTGTGTCTGTGATTCCCCCACACGGTGACGGGACGGGGGTCTGTGTCTGTGATTCCCCCACACGGTGACGGGACAGGGGACTGTGTCTGTGATTCCCCCACACGGTGACGGGACAGGGGACTGTGTCTGTGATTCCCCCACACGGTGACGGGACGGGGGTCTGTGCCTGTGATTCCCCCACACGATGTCGGGACGGGGGTCTGTGTCTGTGATTCCCCCACACGGTGACGGGACGGGGGTCTGTGTCTGTGATTCCCCCACACGGTGACGGGACGGGGGTCTGTATCTGTGATTCCCCCACACGGTGACGGGACAGTGGGTCTGTATCTGTGATTCCCCCACACGGTGACAGGACGGGGGCCAGTGTCTGTGATTCCCTCACACGGTGACGGGACGGGGGTCTGTGTCTGTGATTCCCCACACGGTGACAGGACGGGGGTCTGTGTCTGTGATTCCCCACACGGTGACAGGACGGGGGTCTGTGTCTGTGATTCCCCACACGGTGAGGGGACGGGAGTCTGTGTCTGTGATTCCCCCACACGATGTCAGGACGGGGGTCTGTGTCTGTGATTCCACCACACGGTGACGGGACGGGGGTCTGTGTCTGTGATTCCCCCACACGGTGATGGGATGGGGGTCTGTGTCTGTGATTCCCCACACGGTGATGGGACGGGGGTCTGTGTCTGTGATTCCCCCACACAGTGACGGGACGGGGGCCAGTGTCTTTGATTCCCCCACACGGTGATGGGATGGGGGTCTGTGTCTGTGATTCCCCACACGGTGAGGGGACGGGGGTCTGTGCCTGTGATTCCCCCACACAGTGACGGGACGGGGGTCTGTGTCTGTGATTCCCCCACACGGTGACGGGACGGGGGTCTGTGTCTTTGATTCCCCCACACGATGATGGGACAGGGGGTCTGTGTCTGTGATTCCCCCACACGGTGACGGGACGGGGGTCTGTGTCTGTGACTCCCTCACACGGTGACGGGACGGGGGTCTGTGTCTGTGATTCCCCACACGGTGACAGGACGGGGGTCTGTGTCTGTGACTCCCCCACACGGTGACGGGACGGGGGTCTGTGTCTGTGATTCCCCCACACGGTGATGGGATGGGGGTCTGTGTCTGTGATTCCCCACACGGTGACAGGACGGGGGTCTGTGCCTGTGATTCCCCCACACAGTGACGGGACGGGGGTCTGTGTCTGTGATTCCCCCACACGATGTCAGGACGGGGGTCTGTGTCTGTGATTCCCCCACACGGTGACTGGACGGGGGTCTGTGTCTGTGATTTCCCCACACGATGTCAGGACGGGGGTCTGTGTCTGTGATTCCCCCACATGGTGACGGGATGGGGGTCTGTGTCTGTGATTCCCCCACACGGTGACGGGACGGGGGTCTGTGTCTGTGATTCCCCCACACGATGTCAGGACGGGGGTCTGTGTCTGTGATTCCCCCACATGGTGACGGGACGGGGGTCTGTGTCTGTGATTCCCCCACACGGTGACGGGACGGGGGTCTGTGTCTGTGATTCCCCCACACGGTGACGGGACGGGGGTCTGTGTCTGTGATTCCCACACATGGTGACAGGACGGGGGTCTGTGTCTGTGATTCCCCTACACGGTGACGGGACGGGGGTCTGTGTCTGTGATTCCCCCACACGGTGACAGGACGGGGGTCTGTGTCTGTGATTCCCCCACACGATGTCAGGATTTACCTGGAAGTGTCCCGGGCGGTGTCAGTATTTACCGGGCTGTGTCTGTGCGGTGTCAGTATTTACCGGGCTGTGTCTGTGCGGGGTCAGTATTTACCGGGCTGTGTCTGTGTGGTGTCAGTATTTACCGGGCTGTGTCCCGGGGGGTGTCAGTATTTACCGGGCTGTGTCCCGGGGGGTGTCAGTATTTACCGGGCTGTGTCTGTGCGGTGTCAGTATTTACCGGGCTGTGTCTGTGCGGTGTCAGTATTTACCGGGCTGTGTCTGTGCGGGGTCAGTATTTACCGGGCTGTGTCTGTGCAGTGTCAGTATTTACCGGGCTGTGTCCCGGGGGGTGTCAGTATTTACCGGGCTGTGTCTGTGCGGTGTCAGTATTTACCGGGCTGTGTCTGTGCGGGGTCAGTATTTACCGGGCTGTGTCTGTGCGGTGTCAGTATTTACCGGGCTGTGTCCCGGGGGGTGTCAGTATTTACCGGGCTGTGTCTGTGCGGGGTCAGTATTTACCGGGCTGTGTCCCGGGGGGTGTCAGTATTTACCGGGCTGTGTCTGTGTGGTGTCAGTATTTACCGGGCTGTGTCTGTGCGGTGTCAGTATTTACCGGGCTGTGTCCCGGGGGGTGTCAGTATTTACCGGGCTGTGTCTGTGTGGTGTCAGCATTTACCGGGCTGTGTCCCGGGCGGTGTCAGTATTTACCGGGCTGTGTCTGTGCGGTGTCAGTATTTACCGGACTGTGTCTGTGCGGTGTCAGTATTTACCGGGCTGTGTCTGTGCGGGGTCAGTATTTACCGGGCTGTGTCTGTGTGGTGTCAGTATTTACCGGGCTGTGTCCCGGGCGGTGTCAGTATTTACCGGGCTGGGTCCCGGGCGGTGTCAGTATTTACCGGGCTGTGTCCCGGGGGGTGTCAGTATTTACCGGGCTGTGTCCCGGGGGGTGTCAGTATTTACCGGGCTGTGTCCCGGGCGGTGTCAGTATTTACCGGGCTGTTTCCGGGGGGTGTCAGTATTTACCGGGCTGTGTCTGTGCGGGGTCAGTATTTACCGGGCTGTGTCTGTGCGGTGTCAGTATTTACCGGGCTGTGTCCCGGGGGGTGTCAGTATTTACCGGGCTGTGTCTGTGCGGTGTCAGTATTTACCAGGCTGTGTCTGTGCGGTGTCAGTATTTACCGGGCTGTGTCCCGGGGGGTGTCAGTATTTACCGTGTTGTGCCTGTGCGGGGTCAGTATTTACCGGGCTGTGTCTGTGTGGTGTCAGTATTTACCGGGCTGTGTCCCGGGGGGTGTCAGTATTTACCGGGCTGTGTCTGTGCGGTGTCAGTATTTACCGGGCTGTGTCCTGGGCTGTGTCAGTATTTACCGGGCTGTGTCCCGGGCGGTGTCAGTATTTACCGGGCTGTGTCCCGGGCTGTGTCAGTATTTACCGGGCTGTGTCCCGGGCGGTGTCAGTATTTACCGGGCTGTGTCAGTATTTACCGGGCTGTGTCTGTGCATGGGTCAGAATTTACCGGGCTGTGTCCCGGGTGGTGTCAGTATTTACCGGGCTGTGTCCCGGGCGGGGTCAGTATTTACCGGGCTGTGTCCCGGGGGGTGTCAGTATTTACCGGGCTGTGTCTGTGCGGGGTCAGTATTTACCGGGCTGTGACTGTGCGGTGTCAGTATTTACCGGGCTGTGTCCCGGGGGGTGTCAGTATTTACCGGGCTGTGTCTGTGCGGGGTCAGTATTTACCGGGCTGTGTCCCGGGGGGTGTCAGTATTTACCGGGCTGTGTCTGTGCGGGGTCAGTATTTACCGGGCTGTGTCTGTGCGGTGTCAGTATTTACCGGGCTGTGTCCCGGGGGGTGTCAGTATTTACCGGGCTGTGTCCCGGGGGGTGTCAGTATTTACCGGGCTGTGTCTGTGCGGTGTCAGTATTTACCGGGCTGTCTCTGTGCGGTGTCAGTATTTACCGGGCTGTGTCTGTGCGGTGTCAGTATTTACCGGGCTGTGTCCCGGGGGGTGTCAGTATTTACCGGGCTGTGTCCCGGGCGGTGTCAGTATTTACCGGGCTGTGTCCCGGGGGGTGTCAGTATTTACCGGGCTGTGTCTGTGCGGTGTCAGTATTTACCGTGCTGTGTCCCGGGCTGTGTCAGTATTTACCGGGCTGTGTCTGTGCGGTGTCCGTATTTACCGGGCTGTGTCCCGGGGGGTGTCAGTATTTACCGGGCTGTGTCTGTGCGGGGTCAGTATTTACCAGGCTGTGTCTGTGCGGGGTCAGTATTTACCGGGCTGTGTCCCGGGCGCTGTTAGTATTTACCGGGCTGTGTCCCGGGGGGTGTCAGTATTTACCGGGCTGTGTCTGTGCAGTGTCAGTATTTACCGGGCTGTGTCTGTGCGGGGTCAGTATTTACCGGGCTGTGTCTGTGTGGTGTCAGTATTTACCGGGCTGTGTCTGTGCGGGGTCAGTATTTACCGGGCTGTGTCTGTGCGGGGTCAGTATTTACCGGGCTGTGTCCCGGGGGGTGTCAGTATTTACCAGGCTGTGTCTGTGCGGTGTCAGTATTTACCGGGCTGTGTCTGTGCGGGGTCAGTATTTACCGGGCTGTGTCCCAGGGGGTGTCAGTATTTATCGGGCTGTGTCTGTGCGGGGTCAGTATTTACCGGGCTGTGACTGTGCGGTGTCAGTATTTACTGGGCTGTGTCTGTGCGGTGTCAGTATTTACCGGGCTGTGTCCCGGGGGGTGTCAGTATTTACCGGGCTGTGTCTGTGCGGTGTCAGTATTTACCGGGCTGTGTCTGTGCGGTGTCCGTATTTACCGGGCTGTGTCCCGGGCGGTGTCAGTATTTACCGGGCTGTGTCTGTGTGGTGTCAGTATTTACCGGGCTGTGTCTGTGTGGTGTTAGTATTTACCGGGCTGTGTCTGTGTGGTGTCAGTATTTACCGGGCTGTGTCCCGGGGGGTGTCAGTATTTACCGGGCTGTGTCCCGGGCGGTGTCAGTATTTACCGGGCTGTGTCTGTGTGGTGTCAGTATTTACCGGGCTGTGTCTGTGTGGTGTTAGTATTTACCGGGCTGTGTCTGTGTGGTGTCAGTATTTACCGGGCTGTGTATGTGCGGTGTCAGTATTTACCGGGCTGTGTCTGTGTGGTGTCAGTATTTACCGGGCTGTGTATGTGCGGTGTCAGTATTTACCGGGCTGTGTCTGTGTGGTGTCAGTATTAACCGGGCTGTGTCCCGGGCGGTGTCAGTATTTACCGGGCTGTGTCCCGGGCGGGGTCAGTATTTACCGGGCTGGGTCCCGGGCGGTGTCAGTATTTACTGGGCTGTTTCCGGGGGGTGTCAGTATTTACCGGGCTGTTTCTGGGGGGTGTCAGTATTTACCGGGCTGTGTCTGTGCGGGGTCAGTATTTACTGTGCTGTGTCTGTGCGGTGTCAGTATTTACTGGGCTGTGTCCCGGGCTGTGTCAGTGCAGTGTCAGTATTTACCGGGCTGTGTCTGTGTGGTGTCAGTATTTACTGTGCTGTGTCTGTGCGGGGTCAGTATTTACCGGGCTGTGTCCCGGGCTGTGTCAGTGCAGTGTCAGTATTTACCGGGCTGTGTCTGTGCGGTGTCAGTATTTACTGTGCTGTGTCTGTGCGGGGTCAGTATTTACCGGGCTGTGTCCCGGGGGGTGTCAGTATTTACTGGGCTGTGTCTGTGCGGGGTCAGTATTTACCGGGCTGTGTCCCGGGCTGTGTCAGTGCAGTGTCAGTATTTACCGGGCTGTGTCTGTGCGGTGTCAGTATTTACTGTGCTGTGTTTGTGCGGGGTCAGTATTTACCGGGCTGTGTCCCGGGGGGTGTCAGTATTTACTGGGCTGTGTCTGTGCGGGGTCAGTATTTACCGGGCTGTGTCCCGGGGGGTGTCAGTATTTACCGGGCTGTGTCTGTGCGGTGTCAGTATTTACCGGGCTGTGTCCCGAGGGGAGTCAGTATTTACCGGGCTGTGTCTGTGCGGGGTCAGTATTTACCGGGCTGTGTCTTGGGGGTGTCAGTATTTACCGGGCTGTGTCCCGGGGGGTGTCAGTATTTACCGGGCTGTGTCTGTGCGGGGTCAGTATTTACCGGGCTGTGTCTGTGCGGTGTCAGTATTTACCGGGCTGTGTCCCGGGGGGTGTCAGTATTTACCGGGCCTTGTCTGTGCGGGGTCAGTATTTACCGGGCTGTGTCTGTGCGGTGTCAGTATTTACCGGGCTGTGTCTGTGCGGGGTCAGTATTTACCGGGCTGTGTCTGTGCGGTGTCAGTATTTACCGGGCTGAGTCCCGGGGGGTGTCAGTATTTACGGGCTGTGTCTGTGCGGGGTCAGTATTTACCGGGCTGTGTCTGTGTGGTGTCAGTATTTACCGGGCTGTGTCTGTGTGGTGTCAGTATTTACCGGGCTGTGTCTGTGCGGTGTCAGTATTTACCGGGCTGTGTCCCGGGGGGTGTCAGTATTTACCGGGCTGTGTCTGTGTGGTGTCAGCATTTACCGGGCTGCGTCTGTGCGGTGTCAGTATTTACCGGACTGTGTCTGTGCGGGGTCAGTATTTACCGGGCTGTGTCCCGGGCGGGGTCAGTATTTACCGGGCTGGGTCCCGGGCGGTGTCAGTATTTACCGGGCTGTGTCCCGGGGGGTGTCAGTATTTACCGGGCTGTGTCCCGGGGGGTGTCAGTATTTACCGGGCCTTGTCTGTGCGGGGTCAGTATTTACCGGGCTGTGTCTGTGCGGTGTCAGTATTTACCGGGCTGTGTCTGTGCGGTGTCAGTATTTACCGGGCTGTGTCCCGGGCGGGGTCAGTATTTACCGGGCTGGGTCCCGGGCGGTGTCAGTATTTACCGGGCTGTGTCCCGGGGGGTGTCAGTATTTACCGGGCTGTGTCCCGGGGGGTGTCAGTATTTACCGGGCTGTGTCCCGGGCGGTGTCAGTATTTACCGGGCTGTTTCCGGGGGGTGTCAGTATTTACCGGGCTGTGTCTGTGCGGGGTCAGTATTTACCGGGCTGTGTCTGTGCGGTGTCAGTATTTACCGGGCTGAGTCCCGGGGGGTGTCAGTATTTACGGGCTGTGTCTGTGCGGGGTCAGTATTTACCGGGCTGTGTCTGTGCGGTGTCAGTATTTACCGGGCTGTGTCTGTGTGGTGTCAGTATTTACCGGGCTGTGTCTGTGCGGTGTCAGTATTTACCGGGCTGTGTCCCGGGGGGTGTCAGTATTTACCGGGCTGTGTCTGTGTGGTGTCAGCATTTACCGGGCTGCGTCTGTGCGGTGTCAGTATTTACCGGACTGTGTCTGTGCGGGGTCAGTATTTACCGGGCTGTGTCCCGGGCGGGGTCAGTATTTACCGGGCTGGGTCCCGGGCGGTGTCAGTATTTACCGGGCTGTGTCCCGGGGGGTGTCAGTATTTACCGGGCTGTGTCCCGGGGGGTGTCAGTATTTACCGGGCTGTGTCCCGGGCGGTGTCAGTATTTACCGGGCTGTTTCCGGGGGGTGTCAGTATTTACCGGGCTGTGTCTGTGCGGGGTCAGTATTTACCGGGCTGTGTCTGTGCGGTGTCAGTATTTACCGGGCTGTGTCCCGGGGGGTGTCAGTATTTACCGGGCTGTGTCTGTGCGGGGTCAGTATTTACCGGGCTGTGTCCCGGGAGGTGTCAGTATTTACCGGGCTGTGTCTGTGCGGGGTCAGTATTTACCGGGCTGTGTCCCGGGAGGTGTCAGTATTTACCGGGCTGTGTCTGTGCGGGGTCAGTATTTACCGGGCTGTGTCCCGGGGGGTGTCAGTATTTACCAGGCTGTGTCTGTGCGGTGTCAGTATTTACCGGGCTGTGTCAGTGTGGTGTCAGTATTTACCGGGCTGTGTCTGTGCGGTGTCAGTATTTACCGGGCTGTGTCTGTGCGGTGTCAGTATTTACCGGGCTGTGTCAGTGTGGTGTCAGTATTTACCGGGCTGTGTCTGTGCGGTGTCAGTATTTACCGGACTGTGTCTGTGCGGTGTCTGTATTTACCGGGCTGTGTCCCGGGGGGTGTCAGTATTTACCGGGTTGTGCCTGTGCGGGGTCAATATTTACCGGGCTGTGTCTGTGTGGTGTCAGTATTTACCGGGCTGTGTCCCGGGGGGTGTCAGTATTTACCGGGCTGTGTCCCGGGCGCTGTCAGTATTTACCGGGCTGTGTCAGTGTGGTGTCAGTATTTACCGTGCTGTGTCCTGGGCTGTGTCAGTATTTACCGTGCTGTGTCCTGGGCTGTGTCAGTATTTACCGGGCTGTGTCTGTGCGGTGTCCGTATTTACCGGGCTGTGTCTGTGCGGGGTCAGAATTCACCGGGCTGTGTCTGTGCGGTGTCAGTATTTACCGGGCTGTGTCCCGGGGGTGTCAGTATTTACCGGGCTGTGTCTGTGCAGTGTCAGAATTCACCGGGCTGTGTCCCGGGTGGTGTCAGTATTTACCGGGCTGTGTCCCGGGGGGTGTCAGTATTTACCGGGCTGTGTCCCGGGGGGTGTCAGTATTTACCGGGCTGTGTCTGTGCGGGGTCAGTATTTACCGGGCTGTGTCTGTGCGGTGTCAGTATTTACCGGGCTGTGTCCCGGGCGCTGTCAGTATTTACCGGGCTGTGTCTGTGCGGTGTCAGTATTTACCGGGCTGTGTCCCGAGGGGAGTCAGTATTTACCGGGCTGTGTCTGTGCGGTGTCAGTATTTACTGGGCTGTGTCCCGGGGGGTGTCAGTATTTACCGGGCTGTGTCTGTGTGGTGTCAGTATTTACCGGGCTGTGTCTGTGCGGTGTCAGTATTTACCGGGCTGTGTCTGTGCGGTGTCAGTATTTACCGGGCTGTGTCTGTGCGGTGTCAGTATTTACCGGGCTGTGTCCCGGGGGGTGTCAGTATTTACCGGGCTGTGTCCCGGGCGGTGTCAGTATTTACCGGGCTGTGTCCCGGGGGGTGTCAGTATTTACCGGGCTGTGTCTGTGCGGTGTCAGTATTTACCGTGCTGTGTCCCGGGCTGTGTCAGTATTTACCGGGCTGTGTCTGTGCGGTGTCCGTATTTACCGGGCTGTGTCCCGGGGGGTGTCAGTATTTACCGGGCTGTGTCTGTGTGGTGTCAGTATTTACCGGGCTGTGTCTGTGCGGTGTCAGTATTTACCGGGCTGTGTCTGTGCGGGGTCAGTATTTACCGGGCTGTGTCTGTGTGGTGTCAGTATTTACCGGGCTGTGTCTGTGCGGGGTCAGTATTTACCGGGCTGTGTCCCGGGGGGTGTCAGTATTTACCAGGCTGTGTCTGTGCGGTGTCAGTATTTACCGGGCTGTGTCACGAGGGGAGTCAGTATTTACCGGGCTGTGTCTGTGCGGTGTCAGTATTTACTGGGCTGTGTCCCGGGGGGTGTCAGTATTTACCGGGCTGTGTCTGTGTGGTGTCAGTATTTACCGGGCTGTGTCTGTGCGGTGTCAGTATTTACCGGGCTGTGTCTGTGCGGTGTCAGTATTTACCGGGCTGTGTCTGTGCGGTGTCAGTATTTACCGGGCTGTGTCTGTGCGGGGTCAGTATTTACCGGGCTGTGTCCCGGGTGGTGTCAGTATTTACCGGGCTGTGTCCCGGGGGGTGTCAGTATTTACTGGGCTGTGTCTGTGCGGGGTCAGTATTTACCGGGCTGTGTCCCGGGCTGTGTCAGTGCAGTGTCAGTATTTACCGGGCTGTGTCTGTGCGGTGTCAGTATTTACTGTGCTGTGTCTGTGCGGGGTCAGTATTTACCGGGCTGTGTCCCGGGGGGTGTCAGTATTTACTGGGCTGTGTCTGTGCGGGGTCAGTATTTACCGGGCTGTGTCCCGGGGGGTGTCAGTATTTACCGGGCTGTGTCTGTGCGGTGTCAGTATTTACCGGGCTGTGTCCCGAGGGGAGTCAGTATTTACCGGGCTGTGTCTGTGCGGGGTCAGTATTTACCGGGCTGTGTCTTGGGGGTGTCAGTATTTACCGGGCTGTGTCCCGGGGGGTGTCAGTATTTACCGGGCTGTGTCTGTGCGGGGTCAGTATTTACCGGGCTGTGTCTGTGCGGTGTCAGTATTTACCGGGCTGTGTCCCGGGGGGTGTCAGTATTTACCGGGCCTTGTCTGTGCGGGGTCAGTATTTACCGGGCTGTGTCTGTGCGGTGTCAGTATTTACCGGGCTGTGTCTGTGCGGGGTCAGTATTTACCGGGCTGTGTCTGTGCGGTGTCAGTATTTACCGGGCTGAGTCCCGGGGGGTGTCAGTATTTACGGGCTGTGTCTGTGCGGGGTCAGTATTTACCGGGCTGTGTCTGTGTGGTGTCAGTATTTACCGGGCTGTGTCTGTGTGGTGTCAGTATTTACCGGGCTGTGTCTGTGCGGTGTCAGTATTTACCGGGCTGTGTCCCGGGGGGTGTCAGTATTTACCGGGCTGTGTCTGTGTGGTGTCAGCATTTACCGGGCTGCGTCTGTGCGGTGTCAGTATTTACCGGACTGTGTCTGTGCGGGGTCAGTATTTACCGGGCTGTGTCCCGGGCGGGGTCAGTATTTACCGGGCTGGGTCCCGGGCGGTGTCAGTATTTACCGGGCTGTGTCCCGGGGGGTGTCAGTATTTACCGGGCTGTGTCCCGGGGGGTGTCAGTATTTACCGGGCCTTGTCTGTGCGGGGTCAGTATTTACCGGGCTGTGTCTGTGCGGTGTCAGTATTTACCGGGCTGTGTCTGTGCGGTGTCAGTATTTACCGGGCTGTGTCCCGGGCGGGGTCAGTATTTACCGGGCTGGGTCCCGGGCGGTGTCAGTATTTACCGGGCTGTGTCCCGGGGGGTGTCAGTATTTACCGGGCTGTGTCCCGGGGGGTGTCAGTATTTACCGGGCTGTGTCCCGGGCGGTGTCAGTATTTACCGGGCTGTTTCCGGGGGGTGTCAGTATTTACCGGGCTGTGTCTGTGCGGGGTCAGTATTTACCGGGCTGTGTCTGTGCGGTGTCAGTATTTACCGGGCTGAGTCCCGGGGGGTGTCAGTATTTACGGGCTGTGTCTGTGCGGGGTCAGTATTTACCGGGCTGTGTCTGTGCGGTGTCAGTATTTACCGGGCTGTGTCTGTGTGGTGTCAGTATTTACCGGGCTGTGTCTGTGCGGTGTCAGTATTTACCGGGCTGTGTCCCGGGGGGTGTCAGTATTTACCGGGCTGTGTCTGTGTGGTGTCAGCATTTACCGGGCTGCGTCTGTGCGGTGTCAGTATTTACCGGACTGTGTCTGTGCGGGGTCAGTATTTACCGGGCTGTGTCCCGGGCGGGGTCAGTATTTACCGGGCTGGGTCCCGGGCGGTGTCAGTATTTACCGGGCTGTGTCCCGGGGGGTGTCAGTATTTACCGGGCTGTGTCCCGGGGGGTGTCAGTATTTACCGGGCTGTGTCCCGGGCGGTGTCAGTATTTACCGGGCTGTTTCCGGGGGGTGTCAGTATTTACCGGGCTGTGTCTGTGCGGGGTCAGTATTTACCGGGCTGTGTCTGTGCGGTGTCAGTATTTACCGGGCTGTGTCCCGGGGGGTGTCAGTATTTACCGGGCTGTGTCTGTGCGGGGTCAGTATTTACCGGGCTGTGTCCCGGGAGGTGTCAGTATTTACCGGGCTGTGTCTGTGCGGGGTCAGTATTTACCGGGCTGTGTCCCGGGAGGTGTCAGTATTTACCGGGCTGTGTCTGTGCGGGGTCAGTATTTACCGGGCTGTGTCCCGGGGGGTGTCAGTATTTACCAGGCTGTGTCTGTGCGGTGTCAGTATTTACCGGGCTGTGTCAGTGTGGTGTCAGTATTTACCGGGCTGTGTCTGTGCGGTGTCAGTATTTACCGGGCTGTGTCTGTGCGGTGTCAGTATTTACCGGGCTGTGTCAGTGTGGTGTCAGTATTTACCGGGCTGTGTCTGTGCGGTGTCAGTATTTACCGGACTGTGTCTGTGCGGTGTCTGTATTTACCGGGCTGTGTCCCGGGGGGTGTCAGTATTTACCGGGTTGTGCCTGTGCGGGGTCAATATTTACCGGGCTGTGTCTGTGTGGTGTCAGTATTTACCGGGCTGTGTCCCGGGGGGTGTCAGTATTTACCGGGCTGTGTCCCGGGCGCTGTCAGTATTTACCGGGCTGTGTCAGTGTGGTGTCAGTATTTACCGTGCTGTGTCCTGGGCTGTGTCAGTATTTACCGTGCTGTGTCCTGGGCTGTGTCAGTATTTACCGGGCTGTGTCTGTGCGGTGTCCGTATTTACCGGGCTGTGTCTGTGCGGGGTCAGAATTCACCGGGCTGTGTCTGTGCGGTGTCAGTATTTACCGGGCTGTGTCCCGGGGGTGTCAGTATTTACCGGGCTGTGTCTGTGCAGTGTCAGAATTCACCGGGCTGTGTCCCGGGTGGTGTCAGTATTTACCGGGCTGTGTCCCGGGGGGTGTCAGTATTTACCGGGCTGTGTCCCGGGGGGTGTCAGTATTTACCGGGCTGTGTCTGTGCGGGGTCAGTATTTACCGGGCTGTGTCTGTGCGGTGTCAGTATTTACCGGGCTGTGTCCCGGGCGCTGTCAGTATTTACCGGGCTGTGTCTGTGCGGTGTCAGTATTTACCGGGCTGTGTCCCGAGGGGAGTCAGTATTTACCGGGCTGTGTCTGTGCGGTGTCAGTATTTACTGGGCTGTGTCCCGGGGGGTGTCAGTATTTACCGGGCTGTGTCTGTGTGGTGTCAGTATTTACCGGGCTGTGTCTGTGCGGTGTCAGTATTTACCGGGCTGTGTCTGTGCGGTGTCAGTATTTACCGGGCTGTGTCTGTGCGGTGTCAGTATTTACCGGGCTGTGTCCCGGGGGGTGTCAGTATTTACCGGGCTGTGTCCCGGGCGGTGTCAGTATTTACCGGGCTGTGTCCCGGGGGGTGTCAGTATTTACCGGGCTGTGTCTGTGCGGTGTCAGTATTTACCGTGCTGTGTCCCGGGCTGTGTCAGTATTTACCGGGCTGTGTCTGTGCGGTGTCCGTATTTACCGGGCTGTGTCCCGGGGGGTGTCAGTATTTACCGGGCTGTGTCTGTGTGGTGTCAGTATTTACCGGGCTGTGTCTGTGCGGTGTCAGTATTTACCGGGCTGTGTCTGTGCGGGGTCAGTATTTACCGGGCTGTGTCTGTGTGGTGTCAGTATTTACCGGGCTGTGTCTGTGCGGGGTCAGTATTTACCGGGCTGTGTCCCGGGGGGTGTCAGTATTTACCAGGCTGTGTCTGTGCGGTGTCAGTATTTACCGGGCTGTGTCCCGAGGGGAGTCAGTATTTACCGGGCTGTGTCTGTGCGGTGTCAGTATTTACTGGGCTGTGTCCCGGGGGGTGTCAGTATTTACCGGGCTGTGTCTGTGCGGTGTCAGTATTTACCGGGCTGTGTCTGTGCGGTGTCAGTATTTACCGGGCTGTGTCTGTGCGGTGTCAGTATTTACCGGGCTGTGTCTGTGCGGGGTCAGTATTTACCGGGCTGTGTCCCGGGTGGTGTCAGTATTTACCGGGCTGTGTCCCGGGGGGTGTCAGTATTTACCGGGCTGTGTCTGTGCGGGGTCAGTATTTACCGGGCTGTGTCTGTGCGGTGTCCGTATTTACCGGGCTGTGTCCCGGGGGGTGTCAGTATTTACCGGGCTGTGTCTGTGTAGTGTCAGTATTTACCGGGCTGTGTCTGTGCGGTGTCAGTATTTACCGGGCTGTGTCTGTGCGGGGTCAGTATTTACCGGGCTGTGTCTGTGTGGTGTCAGTATTTACCGGGCTGTGTCTGTGCGGGGTCAGTATTTACCGGGCTGTGTCCCGGGGGGTGTCAGTATTTACCAGGCTGTGTCTGTGCGGTGTCAGTATTTACCGGGCTGTGTCCCGAGGGGAGTCAGTATTTACCGGGCTGTGTCTGTGCGGTGTCAGTATTTACTGGGCTGTGTCCCGGGGGGTGTCAGTATTTACCGGGCTGTGTCTGTGTGGTGTCAGTATTTACCGGGCTGTGTCTGTGTGGTGTCAGTATTTACCGGGCTGTGTCTGTGTGGTGTCAGTATTTACCGGGCTGTGTCTGTGCGGTGTCAGTATTTACCGGGCTGTGTCTGTGCGGTGTCAGTATTTACCGGGCTGTGTCTGTGCGGGGTCAGTATTTACCGGGCTGTGTCCCGGGTGGTGTCAGTATTTACCGGGCTGTGTCCCGGGGGGTGTCAGTATTTACCGGGCTGTGTCTGTGCGGGGTCAGTATTTACCGGGCTGTGTCTGTGTGGTGTCAGTATTTACCGGGCTGTGTCTGTGCGGGGTCAGTATTTACCGGGCTGTGTCCCGGGGGGTGTCAGTATTTACCAGGCTGTGTCTGTGCGGTGTCAGTATTTACCGGGGTGTGTCCCGAGGGGAGTCAGTATTTACCGGGCTGTGTCTGTGCGGTGTCAGTATTTACTGGGCTGTGTCCCGGGGGGTGTCAGTATTTACCGGGCTGTGTCTGTGTGGTGTCAGTATTTACCGGGCTGTGTCTGTGTGGTGTCAGTATTTACCGGGCTGTGTCTGTGCGGTGTCAGTATTTACCGGGCTGTGTCTGTGCGGTGTCAGTATTTACCGGGCTGTGTCCCGGGGGGTGTCAGTATTTACCGGGCTGTGTCCCGGGCGGTGTCAGTATTTACCGGGCTGTGTCCCGGGGGGTGTCAGTATTTACCGGGCTGTGTCTGTGCGGTGTCAGTATTTACCGTGCTGTGTCCCGGGCTGTGTCAGTATTTACCGGGCTGTGTCTGTGCGGTGTCCGTATTTACCGGGATGTTTCCCGGGGGGTGTCAGTATTTACCGGGCTGTGTCTGTGTGGTGTCAGTATTTACCGGGCTGTGTCTGTGCGGGGTCAGTATTTACCGGGCTGTGTCTGTGTGGTGTCAGTATTTACCGGGCTGTGTCTGTGCGGGGTCAGTATTTACCGGGCTGTGTCCCGGGGGGTGTCAGTATTTACCAGGCTGTGTCTGTGCGGTGTCAGTATTTACCGGGCTGTGTCTGTGCGGGGTCAGTATTTACCGGGCTGTGTCCCAGGGGGTGTCAGTATTTACCGGGCTGTGTCTGTGCGGGGTCAGTATTTACCGGGCTGTGTCTGTGCGGTGTCAGTATTTACCGGGCTGTGTCTGTGCGGTGTCAGTATTTACCGGGCTGTGTCTGTGCGGTGTCCGTATTTACCGGGCTGTGTCCCGGGCGGTGTCAGTATTTACCGGGCTGTGTCTGTGCGGTGTCAGTATTTACTGGGCTGTGTCTGTGCGGTGTCAGTATTTACCGGGCTGTGTCTGTGCGGTGTCCGTATTTACCGGGCTGTGTCCCGGGCGGTGTCAGTATTTACCGGGCTGTGTCTGTGTGGTGTCAGTATTTACCGGGCTGTGTCTGTGTGGTGTTAGTATTTACCGGGCTGTGTATGTGCGGTGTCAGTATTTACCGGGCTGTGTCTGTGTGGTGTCAGTATTTACCAGGCTGTGTATGTGCGGTGTCAGTATTTACCGGGCTGTGTCTGTGCGGTGTCAGTATTTACCGGGCTGTGTCTGTGTGGTGTCAGTATTTACCGGGCTGTGTCCCGGGCGGGGTCAGTATTTACCGGGCTGGGTCCCGGGCGGTGTCAGTATTTACTGGGCTGTTTCCGGGGGGTGTCAGTATTTACCGGGCTGTTTCTGGGGGGTGTCAGTATTTACCGGGCTGTGTCTGTGCGGGGTCAGTATTTACCGGGCTGTGTCTGTGCGGTGTCAGTATTTACTGGGCTGTGTCCCGGGCTGTGTCAGTGCAGTGTCAGTATTTACCGGGCTGTGTCCCGAGGGGAGTCAGTATTTACCGGGCTGTGTCTGTGCGGTGTCAGTATTTACTGTGCTGTGTCTGTGCGGGGTCAGTATTTACCGGGCTGTGTCCCGGGGGGTGTCAGTATTTACCGGGCTGTGTCTGTGCGGTGTCAGTATTTACCGGGCTGTGTCCCGAGGGGAGTCAGTATTTACCGGGCTGTGTCTGTGCGGGGTCAGTATTTACCGGGCTGTGTCTGTGCGGTGTCAGTATTTACCGGGCTGCGTCTTGGGGGTGTCAGTATTTACCGGGCTGTGTCTGTGCGGGGTCAGTATTTACCGGGCTGTGTCTGTGCGGTGTCAGTATTTACCGGGCTGTGTCCCGGGGGGTGTCAGTATTTACCGGGCCTTGTCTGTGCGGGGTCAGTATTTACCGGGCTGTGTCTGTGCGGTGTCAGTATTTACCGGGCTGTGTCTTGCGGTGTCAGTATTTACCGGGCTGAGTCCCGGGGGGTGTCAGTATTTACCGGGCTGTGTCTGTGTGGTGTCAGTATTTACCGGGCTGTGTCTGTGCGGTGTCAGTATTTACCGGGCTGTGTCCCGGGGGGTGTCAGTATTTACCGGGCTGTGTCTGTGTGGTGTCAGCATTTACCGGGCTGCGTCTGTGCGGTGTCAGTATTTACCGGACTGTGTCTGTGCGGGGTTAGTATTTACCGGGCTGTGTCCCGGGCGGGGTCAGTATTTACCGGGCTGGGTCCCGGGCGGTGTCAGTATTTACCGGGCTGTGTCCCGGGGGGTGTCAGTATTTACCGGGCTGTGTCCCGGGGGGTGTCAGTATTTACCGGGCTGTGTCCCGGGCGGTGTCAGTATTTACCGGGCTGTTTCCGGGGGGTGTCAGTATTTACCGGGCTGTGTCTGTGCGGGGTCAGTATTTACCGGGCTGTGTCTGTGCGGTGTCAGTATTTACCGGGCTGAGTCCCGGGGGGTGTCAGTATTTACCGGGCTGTGTCTGTGCGGGGTCAGTATTTACCGGGCTGTGTCTGTGCGGTGTCAGTATTTACCGGGCTGTGTCTGTGCGGGGTCAGTATTTACCGGGCTGTGTCTGTGCGGTGTCAGTATTTACCGGGCTGTGTCTGTGCAGTGTCAGAATTCACCGGGCTGTGTTCCGGGGGGTGTCAGTATTTACCGGGCTGTGTCTGTGTGGTGTCAGTATTTACCGGGCTGGGTCCCGGGCGGTGTCAGTATTTACCGGGCTGTGTCCCGGGGGGTGTCAGTATTTACCGGGCTGTGTCTGTGTGGTGTCAGCATTTACCGGGCTTCGTCTGTGCGGTGTCAGTATTTACCGGACTGTGTCTGTGCGGGGTCAGTATTTACCGGGCTGTGTCCCGGGCGGGGTCAGTATTTACCGGGCTGGGTCCCGGGCGGTGTCAGTATTTACCGGGCTGTGTCCCGGGGGGTGTCAGTATTTACCGGGCTGTGTCCCGGGGGGTGTCAGTATTTACTGGGCTGTGTTCCGGGCGGTGTCAGTATTTACCGGGCTGTTTCCGGGGGGTGTCAGTATTTACCGGGCTGTGTCTGTGCGGGGTCAGTATTTACCGGGCTGTGTCTGTGCGGTGTCAGTATTTACCGGGCTGTTTCCCGGGGGGTGTCAGTATTTACCGGGCTGTGTCTGTGCGGTGTCAGTATTTACCAGGCTGTGTCTGTGCGGTGTCAGTATTTACCGGGCTGTGTCAGTGTGGTGTCAGTATTTACCGGGCTGTGTCTGTGCGGTGTCAGTATTTACCAGGCTGTGTCTGTGCGGTGTCAGTATTTACCGGGCTGTGTCAGTGTGGTGTCAGTATTTACCGGGCTGTGTCTGTGCGGTGTCAGTATTTACCGGGCTGTGTCCCGGGGGGTGTCAGTATTTACCGGGCTGTGTCTGTGTGGTGTCAGTATTTACCGGACTGTGTCTGTGCGGTGTCAGTATTTACCGGGCTGTGTCTGTGCGGTGTCAGTATTTACCGGGCTGTGTCCCGGGGGGTGTCAGTATTTACCGGGTTGTGCCTGTGCGGGGTCAATATTTACCGGGCTGTGTCTGTGTGGTGTCAGTATTTACCGGGCTGCGTCCCGGGGGGTGTCAGTATTTACCGGGCTGTGTCCCGGGCGCTGTCAGTATTTACCGGGCTGTGTCAGTGTGGTGTCAGTATTTACCGGGCTGTGTCAGTGTGGTGTCAGTATTTACCGGGCTGTGTCCTGGGCTGTGTCAGTATTTACCGGGCGGTGTCAATATTTACCGGGCTGTGTCTGTGCGGGGTCAGAATTCACCGGGCTGTGTCCCGGGTGGTGTCAGTATTTACCGGGCTGTGTCCCGGGGGCTGTCAGTATTTACCGGGCTGTGTCCCGGGGGGTGTCAGTATTTACCGGGCTGTGTCTGTGCGGGGTCAGTATTTACCGGGCTGTGTCTGTGCGGTGTCAGTATTTACTGGGCTGTGTCCCGGGCTGTGTCAGTGCAGTGTCAGTATTTACCGGGCTGTGTCTGTGTGGTGTCAGTATTTACCGGGCTGTGTCTGTGCGGTGTCAGTATTTACTGTGCTGTGTCTGTGCGGGGTCAGTATTTACCGGGCTGTGTCCCGGGGGGTGTCAGTATTTACTGGGCTGTGTCTGTGCGGTGTCAGTATTTACTGTGCTGTGTCTGTGCGGGGTCAGTATTTACCGGGCTGTGTCCCGGGCGCTGTCAGTATTTACCGGGCTGTGTCTGTGCGGGGTCAGTATTTACCGGGCTGTGTCTGTGCGGGGTCAGTATTTACCGGGCTGTGTCTGTGCGGTGTCAGTATTTACCGGGCTGTGTCCCGGGGGGTGTCAGTATTTACTGGGCTGTGTCTGTGCGGGGTCAGTATTTACCGGGCTGTGTCCCGGGGGGTGTCAGTATTTACCGGGCTGTGTCTGTGCGGTGTCAGTATTTACCGGGCTGTGTCCCGAGGGGAGTCAGTATTTACCGGGCTGTGTCTGTGCGGGGTCAGTATTTACCGGGCTGTGTCTGTGCGGTGTCAGTATTTACCGGGCTGCGTCTTGGGGGGTGTCAGTATTTACCGGGCTGTGTCTGTGCGGTGTCAGTATTTACCGGGCTGAGTCCCGGGGGGTGTCAGTATTTACCGGGCTGTGTCTGTGCGGGGTCAATATTTACCGGGCTGTGTCTGTGCGGTGTCAGTATTTACCGGGCTGTGTCTGTGCGGGGTCAATATTTACCGGGCTGTGTCCCGGGCGGTGTCAGTATTTACCGGGCTGTGTCCCGGGGGGTGTCAGTATTTACCGGGCTGTGTCTGTGTGGTGTCAGTATTTACCGGGCTGTGTCTGTGCGGTGTCAGTATTTACCGGGCTGTGTCCCGGGGGGTGTCAGTATTTACCGGGCTGTGTCTGTGTGGTGTCAGCATTTACCGGGCTGCGTCTGTGCGGTGTCAGTATTTACCGGATTGTGTCTGTGCGGGGTCAGTATTTACCGGGCTGTGTCCCGGGCGGGGTCAGTATTTACCGGGCTGGGTCCCGGGCGGTGTCAGTATTTACCGGGCTGTGTCCCGGGGGGTGTCAGTATTTACCGGGCTGTGTCCCGGGGGGTGTCAGTATTTACCGGGCTGTGTCCCGGGCGGTGTCAGTATTTACCGGGCTGTTTCCGGGGTTGTCAGTATTTACCGGGCTGTGTCTGTGCGGGGTCAGTATTTACCGGGCTGTGTCTGTGCGGTGTCAGTATTTACCGGGCTGAGTCCCGGGGGGTGTCAGTATTTACCGGGCTGTGTCTGTGCGGGGTCAGTATTTACCGGGCTGTGTCTGTGCGGTGTCAGTATTTACCGGGCTGTGTCTGTGTGGTGTCAGTATTTACCGGGCTGTGTCTGTGCGGTGTCAGTATTTACCGGGCTGTGTCCCGGGGGGTGTCAGTATTTACCGGGCTGTGTCTGTGTGGTGTCAGCATTTACCGGGCTGCGTCTGTGCGGTGTCAGTATTTACCGGACTGTGTCTGTGCGGGGTCAGTATTTACCGGGCTGTGTCCCGGGCGGGGTCAGTATTTACCGGGCTGGGTCCCGGGCGGTGTCAGTATTTACCGGGCTGTGTCCCGGGGGGTGTCAGTATTTACCGGGCTGTGTCCCGGGGGGTGTCAGTATTTACCGGGCTGTGTCCCGGGCGGTGTCAGTATTTACCGGGCTGTTTCCGGGGGGTGTCAGTATTTACCGGGCTGTGTCTGTGCGGGGTCAGTATTTACCGGGCTGTGTCTGTGCGGTGTCAGTATTTACCGGGCTGTGTCCCGGGGGGTGTCAGTATTTACCGGGCTGTGTCTGTGCGGTGTCAGTATTTACCAGGCTGTGTCTGTGCGGTGTCAGTATTTACCGGGCTGTGTCAGTGTGGTGTCAGTATTTACCGGGCTGTGTCTGTGCGGTGTCAGTATTTACCAGGCTGTGTCTGTGCGGTGTCAGTATTTACCGGGCTGTGTCAGTGTGGTGTCAGTATTTACCGGGCTGTGTCTGTGCGGTGTCAGTATTTACCGGGCTGTGTCCCGGGGGGTGTCAGTATTTACCGGGCTGTGTCTGTGTGGTGTCAGTATTTACCGGACTGTGTCTGTGCGGTGTCAGTATTTACCGGGCTGTGTCCCGGGGGGTGTCAGTATTTACCGGGTTGTGCCTGTGCGGGGTCAATATTTACCGGGCTGTGTCTGTGTGGTGTCAGTATTTACCGGGCTGTGTCCCGGGGGGTGTCAGTATTTACCGGGCTGTGTCCCGGGCGCTGTCAGTATTTACCGGGCTGTGTCAGTGTGGTGTCAGTATTTACTGGGCTGTGTCTGTGCGGTGTCAGTATTTACCGGGCTGTGTCCCGGGGGGTGTCAGTATTTACCGGGCTGTGTCCTGGGCTGTGTCAGTATTTACCGGGCTGTGTCCCGGGCGGTGTCAATATTTACCGGGCTGTGTCTGTGCGGGGTCAGAATTCACCGGGCTGTGTCCCGGGTGGTGTCAGTATTTACCGGGCTGTGTCCCGGGGGCTGTCAGTATTTACCGGGCTGTGTCCCGGGGGGTGTCAGTATTTACCGGGCTGTGTCTGTGCGGGGTCAGTATTTACCGGGCTGTGTCTGTGCGGTGTCAGTATTTACCGGGCTGTGTCCCGGGGGGTGTCAGTATTTACCGGGCTGTGTCTGTGCGGGGTCAGTATTTACCGGGCTGTGTCCCGGGTGGTGTCAGTATTTACCGGGCTGTGTCCCGGGGGCTGTCAGTATTTACCGGGCTGTGTCCCGGGGGGTGTCAGTATTTACCGGGCTGTGTCTGTGCGGGGTCAGTATTTACCGGGCTGTGTCTGTGCGGTGTCAGTATTTACCGGACTGTGTCCCGGGGGGTGTCAGTATTTACCGGGCTGTGTCTGTGCGGGGTCAGTATTTACCGGGCTGTGTCTGTGCGGTGTCAGTATTTACCGGGCTGTGTCCCGGGCGCTGTCAGTATTTACCGGGCTGTGTCTGTGCGGTGTCAGTATTTACCGGGCTGTGTCCCGAGGGGAGTCAGTATTTACCGGGCTGTGTCTGTGCGGGGTCAGTATTTACCGGGCTGTGTCTGTGCGGTGTCAGTATTTACCGGGCTGTGTCCCGGGGGGTGTCAGTATTTACTGGGCTGTGTCCCGGGGGGTGTCAGTATTTACCGGGCTGTGTCTGTGCGGGGTCAGTATTTACCGGGCTGTGTCTGTGCGGTGTCAGTATTTACCGGGCTGTGTCCCGGGGGGTGTCAGTATTTACCGGGCTGTGTCTGTGCGGGGTCAGTATTTACCGGGCTGTGTCTGTGCGGGGTCAGTATTTACCGGGCTGTGTCTGTGCAGTGTCAGAATTCACCGGGCTGTGTCCCGGGTGGTGTCAGTATTTACCGGGCTGTGTCCCGGGGGCTGTCAGTATTTACCGGGCTGTGTCCCGGGGGGTGTCAGTATTTACCGGGCTGTGTCTGTGCGGGGTCAGTATTTACCGGGCTGTGTCTGTGCGGTGTCAGTATTTACCGGACTGTGTCCCGGGGGGTGTCAGTATTTACCGGGCTGTGTCTGTGCGGGGTCAGTATTTACCGGGCTGTGTCTGTGCGGTGTCAGTATTTACCGGGCTGTGTCCCGGGCGCTGTCAGTATTTACCGGGCTGTGTCTGTGCGGTGTCAGTATTTACCGGGCTGTGTCCCGAGGGGAGTCAGTATTTACCGGGCTGTGTCTGTGCGGTGTCAGTATTTACTGGGCTGTGTCCCGGGGGGTGTCAGTATTTACCGGGCTGTGTCTGTGCGGTGTCAGTATTTACCGGGCTGTGTCCCGAGGGGAGTCAGTATTTACCGGGCTGTGTCTGTGCGGTGTCAGTATTTACCGGGCTGTGTCCCGGGCGGTGTCAGTATTTACTGGGCTGTGTCTGTGCGGGGTCAGTATTTACCGGGCTGTGTCCAGGGGGGTGTCCGTATTTACCGGGCTGTGTCTGTGCGGTGTCAGTATTTACCGGGCTGTTTCCCGGGCGGTGTCAGTATTTACCGGGCTGTGTCTGTGCGGTGTCAGTATTTACCGGGCTGTGTCCCGGGCGGTGTCAGTATTTACTGGGCTGTGTCTGTGCGGGGTCAGTATTTACCGGGCTGTGTCCAGGGGGGTGTCCGTATTTACCGGGCTGTGTCTGTGCGGTGTCAGTATTTACCGGGCTGTGTCCCGGGCGGTGTCAGTATTTACCGGGCTGTGTCTGTGCGGTGTCAGTATTTACCGGGCTGTGTCCCGGGCGGTGTCAGTATTTACTGGGCTGTGTCTGTGCGGTGTCAGTATTTACCGGGCTGTGTCCCGGGCGGTGTCAGTATTTACCGGGCTGTGTCCCGGGAGGTGTCAGTATTTACCGGGCTGTGTCCCGGGGGGTGTCAGTATTTACCGGGCTGTGTCTGTGAGGGGTCAGTATTTACCGGGCTGTGTCTGTTTCGATGGTGATCTTTCTGATCCCACCCTTGCATTCCCGCTCTGCTGTATCATTCCCACCAGGCCAGCCTGCCTGCGTGGTTAACCGGGCTCACACTGATGACTGAACTTTGATCATATCTACACTTGCTGAGATCCTAAACGACGATAACAGACAGGCGACATTCCCCCCTGACTTGGCCACATCAGCAGATAAGGACCAAGCTCTGTCACATGCTCAAGGTGTAGGGCACTCTGTAAGATTGGCTCCATGTGCCAGGGCACGTGGATAGCCTTGGGCTGAGAGTCAGAGAGATGTACAGTATGGAAACAGACCCTTTGGTCCAACTCTCTTCCACCCCAAACAGATATCCCAACACCTCATCCCGTCCCATTTCCCAGCATTTAGCCCAAACCCCTCTGCACCCTTTTTATTCATATACCCAAACATGGTCGTTGTACCCCATCCTCTGGCAGCTCATCCCATACACGTACCACCCTCTGGGTGAAAAAGTTGCCCCTTAGGTCTCTTTTATATCTTTCCCCTCTCACCCTAAACCTATGCCCCTCTAGTTCTGGACTCCCCAACCCCAGGGAAAAGATCCTGTCTATTTACCCTCTCCAAGCCCCTTATAATTTTATAAACCTCTATAAAGTCACCCTTCAGCCTCCGAAACTCCAGGGAAATCAGCCCCAGCCTGTTCAGCCTCTCCCTGTAGCTCAAACCCTCCAACCCTGGCAACATCCTCGTAAATCTTTGCTGAGTCATTAACTCCCTCTGGAACATTGTGGGGAGTCCCATGGGGAAGCCGACACTGTCCCGCTGTGTGTACTAACGGAGGTGCTTGGTCTGGTTAAGCTGACAGAGGAGGGAGGCAGGCAGGGGGAGAGAGCCACAACATAGATACAAAGGGATATCGGGTTAGTACCGGAGAATAACCCTGAGGTTGGTGATCCATCGATCCTGACTGGCTGGCAAAGTGGGGCTTGCAGGTCCAAATAAAACATTTTAAAAACATTTGGACAAGGACATGAATAGAGTCATGGAGCACGGAAACAGACC
>NC_092759.1:19554150-19593237 GCF_047496795.1 Chiloscyllium punctatum | reverse complement strand
TAATGTGTGGGGAAGGGAGGTTGTTCCAAAGCTCAGAGCCCAGGCAGCTGAAGACATGGTCCCCAGTGTGTGGAGCGATGGGCATCACGAGGTGGTCAATGGGCTGGAATTACAGGGCACCGCAGAGATCTTGATGCGTTGTGTCGCCTTTTAACAGAAACATTTCTCACAGGGTATTTGACAGGAAGGTCAGCATTTATCACCCCGTCCCTAGTTGCCCCCCCCTTGAGAAGGTGGGGGTGAGCTGCCTTCTTGACCCACTGCAGTCCATGTGCTGGAGGGTAGACCCACAATGTCCCTGAGGGAGGGGATCCCAGGATTCGGACCCAGTCACACTGAGGGAACGGGGATATATTCCCAAGTCAGGATGGTGAGGGGCTCGGAGGGGATCTTGCAGGGGGTGGGGTTCCCATGTATCTGCTGCCCCTTGTCCTTCTGGATGGAAGTGGCCGTGGGTTTGGAAGGTGCTGCCTTAAGGAGCCCTTGGTGACAGAGAGGGTTTTGAGGGATTAGGGTGAACTAATTGATTTGGATATTGAAGTGGACAGGACCTGGGTCAGGGTCTCCTGTGGCCTGTCTCACCAGGGCTGGGGCAGGACGGGGTGGAAGGGTGGTGGCTGGCCCCAGGGGGGTGCAGTGTGGGGGGGGGCGGGGGGGGGCAAGAAGCTGTTCACAGCAGCTGCTTCCCTCAGCTCTCCAGTTCCCCGGGCAGTGAGCTGATCAATGTAAGATGTATCTCTGACTCAGGGGAGGTGGGGAGGGGGGTGGGGGCAGGGGGCAGGGGGGCGGGGAACAGCACTGAATACCAGCCACACAATGGGGGGGGGGGGGAACCGTGTGCAATGACGCACAGGGGTGAGGGCTTCTCACAGTGAACACGGCCATGGAACCAATCAACCCTGGGCAACCTTTGACCCTCTCGCAGCTCCACACACCAAGAAAGCTTCATATCAGAACGCAGGAACGAAAGGGAACGAGAGAGGGAGAGAGAGAGGGGGAGGGGGGAGGGAGGGAGAGGGAAGGGGAGAGAGAGGGAGGAGGGGGGAGGGGAGAGAGGGGGAGAGGGAGTGGGAGGGGAGGGAGAGAGGGGGAGGGAGAGAGGGGGAGGGGGCGGGTGAGAAGGGGAGAGGAGGGGGAGAGAGGGAGAGGGAAGGGGAGAGAGGGAGGGAGCGAGAGAGGGAGGGAGAGAGGGGGAGGGGGGAGGGAGGGAGAGGGAAGGGGAGAGAGAGGGAGGAGGGGGAGGGGAGAGAGGGGGAGAGGGAGTGGGAGGGGAGGGAGAGAGGGGGAGGGAGAGAGGGGGAGGGGGCGGGTGAGAAGGGGAGAGGAGGGGGAGAGAGGGAGAGGGAAGGGGAGAGAGGGAGGGAGCGAGAGAGGGAGGGAGAGAGGGGGAGGGGGGAGGGAGGGAGAGGGAAGGGGAGAGAGAGGGAGGAGGGGGGAGGGGAGAGAGGGGGAGAGGGAGTGGGAGGGGAGGGAGAGAGGGGGAGGGAGAGAGGGGGAGGGGGCGGGTGAGAAGGGGAGAGGAGGGGGAGAGAGGGAGGGGAGCGAGAGAGGGAGGGAGAGAGGGGGAGGGGGGAGGGAGGGAGAGGGAAGGGGAGAGAGAGGGAGGAGGGGGGAGGGGAGAGAGGGGGAGAGGGAGTGGGAGGGGAGGGAGAGAGGGGGAGGGAGAGAGGGGGAGGGGGCGGGTGAGAAGGGGAGAGGAGGGGGAGAGAGGGAGAGGGAAGGGAGAGAGGGAGGGAGCGAGAGAGGGAGGGAGAGAGGGGGAGGGGGGAGGGAGGGAGAGGGGAGGGAGGGAGAGGGAGGAGGGGGGAGGGGAGGGAGAGAGGGAGGGGGGGAGGGAGAGAGGGAAGGGAGAGAGGGAGGGAGCGAGGGAGGGAGCGAGAGAGGGAGGGGGAGAGAGAGGGAGGGAGAGAGGGAGGGAGAGGAAGGGAGGGAGAGAGAGGGAGAGAGAGGGAGAAGGGAGGGGGAGGGAGGGAGAGGGAGAGGGAGGGAGAGGATTGTGGGAGAGGGAGGGAGGGAGAGGGAGAGGGAGGGAGAGGGAGGGTGGGAGAGGGAGGGAGAGGGGAGGGAGGGAGAGGGAGGAGGGGGGAGGGGTGGGAGAGAGGGAGGGGGGGAGGGAGAGAGGGGGAGGGGGCGGGTGAGAAGGGGAGAGGAGGGGGAGAGAGGGAGAGGGAAGGGGAGAGAGGGAGGGAGCGAGGGAGGGAGCGAGAGAGGGAGGGGGAGAGAGAGGGAGGGAGAGAGGGAGGGAGAGGAAGGGAGGGAGAGAGAGGGAGAGAGAGGGAGAAGGGAGGGGGAGGGAGGGAGAGGGAGAGGGAGGGAGAGGATTGTGGGAGAGGGAGGGAGGGAGAGGGAGAGGGAGGGAGAGGAGGGTGGGAGAGGGAGGGAGAGGGAGGGTGGGAGAGGGAGGGAGAGGGAGGGTGGGAGAGGGAGGGAGAGGGAGGGAGAGAGGGAGGGAGAGGAAGGGAGGGAGAGAGAGGGAGAGAGGGGGAGGGAGGGGGAGGGAGAGGGAGAGGGAGGGAGAGGGATTGTGGGAGAGGGAGGGAGGGAGAGGGAGGGAGAGGGAGAGGGAGGGTGGGAGAGGGAGGGGGAGAGCGGGCGGGAAGGGGAGAGGGGAGGGGAGAGGGAGAGTGAAGAGGAGAGAGAGGGAGACGAACAGAGAGAAGGAGAGGTAGGGGGAGGGAGAGAGGGAGAGGTGGGGGAGGGACAGAGGGAGGGGGAGGGAGAGAGGAAGAGAGAGAGGGAGATAGGGAAGGAAAGAGGGGGAGGGAGAGAGAGGGGAACGCAGAGAAGGAGAGGAGAGAAAGGGGGGGGAGGAGAGAGGGTGGGGAAGAGAGAAGGGGGACACGGAGGTGGGGGGTGGGGAGAGAGCGAGGGGGGTGCTTCAAAATAGGTGAGAATCCCCACCATGTGGAAACAGGCCCTTCGGCCCAACAAGTCCATAACGACCCACTGAAGAGTAACCCACCCAAACCCATTCCCCTATTACTCTACATTTATCCACGGCCAATCCACCCTAACCTGCACATCCCTGGACACTATGGGACAATTTCCCATGGCCAATCCACCCTAACCTGCACATCCCTGGACACTATGGGACAATTTCCCATGGCCAATCCATCCTAACCTGCACATCCCTGGGCACTATGGGACAATTTCCCATGGCCAATCCACCCTAACCTGCACATCCCTGGGCACTATGGGACAATTTCCCATGGCCAATCCACCCTAACCTGCACATCCCTGGACACTATGGGACAATTTCCCATGGCCAATCCACCCTAACCTCCACATCCCTGGACACTATGGGACAATTTCCATGGCCAATCCACCCTAACCTGCACATCCCTGGACACTATGGGACAATTTCCCATGGCCAATCCACCCTAACCTGCACATCCCTGGGCACTATGGGACAATTTCCCATGGCCAATCCACCCTAACCTGCACATCCCTGGACACTATGGGACAATTTCCATGGCCAATCCACCCTAACCTCCACATCCCTGGACACTATGGGAAAATTTCCCATGGCCAATCCACCCTAACCTTCACATCCCTGGACACTATGGGACAATTTCCCATGGCCAATCCACCCTAACCTCCACATCCCTGGACACTATGGGACAATTTCCCATGGCCAATCCACCCTAACCTGCACATCCCTGGACACTATGGGACAATTTCCCATGGCCAATCCACCCTAACCTCCACATCCCTGGACACTATGGGACAATTTCCCATGGCCAATCCACCCTAACCTGCACATCCCTGGACACTATGGGACAATTTCCCATGGCCAACCCACCCTAACCTACACATCCCTGGACACTAAGGGACAATTTCCCATGGTCAATCCACCCTAACCTGCACATCCCTGGACACGATGGGACAATTTCCCATGGCCAATCCACTCTAACCTGCACATCCCTGGACACTATGGGACAATTTCCCATGGCCAATCCACCCTAACCTACACATCCCTGGACACTATGGGACAATTTCCCATGGCCAATCCATCCTAACCTGCACATCCCTGGGCACTATGGGACAATTTCCCATGGCCAATCCACCCTAACCTGCACATCCTGGACACTATGGGACAATTTCCCATGGCCAATCCACCCTAACCTACACATCCCTGGACACTATGGGACAATTTCCCATGGCCAATCCACCCTAACCTACACATCCCTGGACACTATGGGACAATTTCCCATGGCCAACCCACCCTAACCTACACATCCCTGGACACTATGGGACAATTTCCCATGGCCAACCCACCCTAACCTGTACATCCCTGGACACTATGGGACAATTTTCCACGGCCAATCCACCCTAACCTCCACATCCCTGGACACTATGGGACAATTTCCCACGGCCAATCCACCCTAACCTACACATCCCTGGACACTATGGGACAATTTCCCATGGCCAATCCACCCTAACCTCCACATCCCTGGGCACTATGGGACAATTTCCCATGGCCAATCCACCCTAACCTACACATCCCTGGACACTATGGGACAATTTCCATGGCCAATCCACCCTAACCTACACATCCCTGGACACTATGGGACAATTTCCCACGGCCAATCCACCCTAACCTGCACATCCCTGGGCACTATGGGACAATTTCCCATGGCCAATCCACCCTAACCTGCTCACCCTTGGACACTATGGGAAAATTTCCCATGGCCAATCCACCCTAACCTGTACATCCCGGGACACTATGGGACAATTTCCATGGCCAATCCACCCTAACCTGTACATCCCGGGACACTATGGGACAATTTCCCATGGCCAATCCACTCTAACCTGCACATCCCTGGGCACTATGGGACAATTTCCCATGGCCAATCCACCCTAACCGACACATCCCTGGACACTATGGGACAATTTCCCATGGCCAATCCACCCTAACCTGCACATCCCTGGACACTATGGGACAATTTCCCATGGCCAATCCACCCTAACCTACACATCCCTGGACACTATGGGACAATTTCCCATGGCCAATCCATCCTAACCTGCACATCCCTGGGCACTATGGGACAATTTCCCATGGCCAATCCACCCTAACCTGCACATCCCTGGACACTATGGGACAATTTCCCATGGCCAATCCACCCTAACCTACACATCCCTGGACACTATGGGACAATTTCCCATGGCCAATCCACCCTAACCTACACATCCCTGGACACTATGGGACAATTTCCCATGGCCAATCCACCCTAACCTACACATCCCTGGACACTATGGGACAATTTCCCATGGCCAACCCACCCTAACCTACACATCCCTGGACACTATGGGACAATTTCCCATGGCCAACCCACCCTAACCTGTACATCCCTGGACACTATGGGACAATTTCCCACGGCCAATCCACCCTAACCTCCACATCCCTGGACACTATGGGACAATTTCCCACGGCCAATCCACCCTAACCTACACATCCCTGGACACTATGGGACAATTTCCCATGGCCAATCCACCCTAACCTCCACATCCCTGGGCACTATGGGACAATTTCCCATGGCCAATCCACCCTAACCTACACATCCCTGGACACTATGGGACAATTTCCCATGGCCAATCCACCCTAACCTACACATCCCTGGACACTATGGGACAATTTCCCACGGCCAATCCACCCTAACCTGCACATCCCTGGGCACTATGGGACAATTTCCCATGGCCAATCCACCCTAACCTGCTCACCCTTGGACACTATGGGACAATTTCCCATGGCCAATCCACCCAAACCTACACATCCCTGGACACTATGGGACTATTTCCCACGGCCAATCCACCCTAACCTGTACATCCCGGGACACTATGGGACAATTTCCCATGGCCAATCCACCCTAACCTGTACATCCCGGGACACTATGGGACAATTTCCCATGGCCAATCCACTCTAACCTGCACATCCCTGGGCACTATGGGACAATTTCCCATGGCCAATCCACCCTAACCTGCACATCCCTGGACACTATGGGACAGTATCCCATGGCCAATCCACCCTAACCTGCACATCCCTGGGCACTATGGGACAGTATCCCATGGCCAATCCACCCTAACCTGCACATCCCTGGACACTATGGGACAATCTCCCACGGCCAATCCACCCTAACCTGTACATCCCGGGACACTATGGGACAGTATCCCATGGCCAATCCACCCTAACCTGTACATCCCGGGACACTATGGGACAGTATCCCATGGCCAACCCACCCTAACCTGTACATCCCGGGACACTATGGGACAGTATCCCATGGCCAACCCAACATCTGGGCTATGGGGCACAGGTCTCAGGAATGGAGCCTTAACTCAACAACCATTGGACTCACAGGGGGAGAGTGAGAGCGAGTGAGAGCGATGCAGAGACAGAGAGGGAGGCAGAGAGAGAGAGAGAGAGAGAGAGAGAGAGTGAGAGAGAGAGAGACAGAGAGACAGAGAGAGAGAGTGGGAGGCAGCGAGAGTGAGAGAGAGAGAGAAAAAGAGAGGTAGATAGTCAGACAGAGAGAGATACAGAGAGAGAGAGAGAGAGATAGATAGAGAGAGATGAAGTCAGTTAGGAGAGAGAGAGAAATGGGGAGAAAATGCATTAGAGGCAGGAACAGAGAGATAGAGACAGCACTGGGAAGACAAAGACAGAAAGAGGGCGAGACAGAAAGTCAGTTAGGCAAAGGACAGGGACAGGGACAGGGACTGAGGCAGGGAGAGGGAGAGGGGCAGGGGGCAGGGGGCAGGGGGCAGGGGGCAGGGGCAGGACACGGACAGGGAGAGGGTCAGGGACAGGGGACAGGGGACAGGGGACAGGGGGCAGGGGGCAGGGGACAGGGGCAGCAGGGGGCAGGGGGCAGGGAGAGGGTCAGGGACAGGGGACAGGGGACAGGGGACGGGGGACAGGGGGCAGGGGACAGGGGACAGGGACAGGGGACGGGGGACAGGGGGCAGGGGACAGGGACAGGGACAGGGACAGGGACAGGGACAACGGACAGGGACAGGGACAGGGACAGGGGCAGGGACAGGGACAGGGACTGAGGCAGGGACAGGGACAGGGACAGGGACAGGGACAGGGACAGGGACAGGGACAGGGACAGGGACTGAGGCAGGGACAGGGACAGGGACAGGGACAGGGACAGGGACAGGGACAGGGACAGGGACAGGGACAGGGACAGGGACAGAGGCAGGGACAGGGACAGGGACAGGGACAGGGACAGGGACAGGGACAGGGACAGGGACAGGGACTGAGGCAGGGACACGGACAGGGACAGGGACAGGGGCAGGGACAGGGACAGGGACTGAGGCAGGGACACGGACAGGGACAGGGACAGGGACAGGGACAGGGACAGGGACAGGGACACGGACAGGGACAGGGACAGGGACAGGGACAGGGACAGGGACAGGGACAGGGACACGGACAGGGACAGGGACAGGGACAGGGACAGGGACAGGGACAGGGACAGGGACAGGGACAGGGACAGGGACAGGGGACAGGGGACAGGGACAGGGACAGGGACAGGGACAGGGACAGGGGACAGGGACAGGGACAGGGACAGGGACAGGGACAGGGACAGGACAGGGACAGGGACAGGGACAGGGGACAGGGACAGGGACAGGGACAGGGACAGGGACAGGGACAGGGACAGGACAGGGACAGGGACTGAGGCAGGGACACGGACAGGGACAGGGACAGGGACAGGGACAGGGACAGGGACAGGGACAGGGACACGGACAGGGACAGGGACAGGGACTGAGGCAGGGACACGGACAGGGACAGGGACAGGGACAGGGACAGGGACAGGGACAGGGACAGGGACACGGACAGGGACAGAGGCAGGGACACGGACAGGGACAGGGACAGGGGACAGGGACAGGGACAGGGGACAGGGGACGGGGGACAGGGGACAGGGGACAGGGACAGGGACAGGGACAGGGACAGGGACACGGACAGGGACAGAGGCAGGGACAGGGACAGGGACAGGGACAGGGACAGGGACAGGGACAGGGACAGGGACAGAGGCAGGGACACGGACAGGGACAGAGGCAGGGACACGGACAGGGACAGGGACAGGGACAGAGGCAGGGACACGGACAGGGACAGGGACAGGGACAGGGACAGGGACAGGGACAGGGACAGGGACAGGGACACGGACAGGGACACGGACAGGGACAGAGGCAGGGACACGGACAGGGACAGGGACAGGGACAGGGACAGGGACAGGGACAGGGACAGGGACAGGGACAGGGACAGGGACACGGACAGGGACAGGGACAGGGACAGGGACAGGGACAGGGACAGGGACAGGGACAGGGACAGGGACAGGGACAGGGACAGGGACAGGGACACGGACAGGGACACGGACAGGGACAGAGGCAGGGACACGGACAGGGACAGGGACAGGGACAGGGACAGGGACAGGGGCAGGGACAGGGACAGGGACAGGGACAGGGACACGGACAGGGACAGGGACAGGGACAGGGACAGGGACAGGGACAGGGACACGGACAGGGACACGGACAGGGACAGGGACAGGGGACAGGGACAGGGACAGGGGACAGGGACAGGGACTGAGGCAGGGACAGGGACAGGGACAGGGACAGGGACAGGGACAGGGACAGGGACACGGACAGGGACAGGGACGGGGGACGGGGGACGGGGGACGGGGGACGGGGGGAGGGACAGGGACTGGGGCAGTGGCAGGGACAGAGACACGACAGGGACTGAGTGATAGAGACAGACTGTGGTGGTGGGGGGGGGGGGGGGGGCGATGAGGGAGAGCGAGACAGAGAGAGATCAGAGAGAAAAACAGAGGAAGAGAGAGGATGTCGATAGAAACAGAGAGGAGGGGAGATAGAGAGCATAGACAGATGTAAGAAAGGAGAAAGATTGAGAAAGAGGGAAGTCGGAGAGAGGGAGGTAGATTGAGGAAGGAGGGACAGGAGGAAGAGAGAGGGAGGGGAGGAAGAGAGTGGGGGAGTTTGAGGAAGGAGGGATGGGAGGAAGAGAGGGAGGGAGATTAAGGAAAGGGGAAAGAGAGAGAGAGCAAGAGAGAGGGGGAGAGAGCCAGATATTGAGGAAGTGGGAAAGAGATGGGGGAGAGATTAATGTAGTGGTGGGGTGAAAAGAGAGAGAGAGAGAGAGAGAGAGAGAGAGGGGGGGGGGGAGAGAGAGAGAGAGAGAGAGAGAGAGAAGGCGCCTGGTAACACCTGGTGTGCCTGATTCGCTCACAAGAAGTTGTGTGTTCCTGTAATTTGGAGAGGTTATATTTTACAGGAGAGTGCTCCAGCAGCCTGAGGGAACAGGGAGTCCTACTTACAGTGTCTAGACTCCAAGAAGCAATTCCCAGATGAGGGACTATTCCACACCTTGTAAAAGTAAATGGGATACGGAAATGACCCTGTTGTTAAACACTTAAAGGGAAAGTGCATCCCCGGAGTAAAGCTGACATTGTGTATACTGCTCAGGAATCCTCCAAAATACATTTTACTCAACGATCCAGTGAATAATGAGGCCATTCAACCCAATGTTCCTGTACTAGCCCATTTGGAAGAGCTCTTCAATTCGTCATAGCAGGACTAGCCAATGAAGAGGTATTGAGGGGACTGTGCCTGTATTCAGTGGGGTTTTGGAAGGAGAGATGATCTCATTGTCCGTGAACAGGGGAGGTAAATGGCTCAGTGATATTATCAGCAGATTATTAATGCAGAGATCCAGCTGATGTTCTGGGGATCTGGGTTCGAACCCCGATAGTGAGATTTGAATTCAATGGGTTAAGAGTCATGAGACTGTTGACAATTTTCAGGCAAAGCCATCTGGTTCTTTCAGGGAAGGAAATCTTAACTCGTCTGGCCCACGTGACTCCAGACCCACAGCCGAATGTGGCTGACTCGGAGCTGCCAATGGATAACAAATCCCGGCCTGACCAGTCACATCCACATCCAATCTGACAAGAGTTATACAGCACGGAAACAGACCCTTCGGCCCAACCCGTCCATGCCGACCCAGATATCCCAACCCAATCTAGTCCCACCTGCCAGCACCCGGCCCATATCCCTCCAAACCCTTCCTATTCATATACCCATCCAGATGCCTCTTAAATGTTGTAATTGTACCAGCCTCCACCACATCCTCTGGCAGCTCATTCCATACACGTACCACCCTCTGGGTGAAAACGTTGCCCCTTAAGTCTCTTTTATATCTTTCCCCTCTCACCCTAAACCTATGCCCTCTAGTTCTGGACTCCCCAACCCCAGGGAAAAGACTTGGTCTATTTATCCTATCCCTGCCCCTCATAATTTTGTAAACCTCTATCAGATCACCCCTCAGCCTCCGACGCTCCAGGGAAAACAGCCCCAGCCTGTTCAGCCTCTCCCTGTAGCTCAAATCCTCCAACCCTGGCAACATCCTTGTAAACCCTTTCTGAATCTTTTCAGATTTCACAACATCTTTCCGATAGGAAGGAGACCAGAATTGCACGCAATATTCCAACAGTGGCCTAACCAATGTCCTGTAGAGCCGCAACATGACCTTCCAACTCCTGTACTCAATACTCTGACCAATAAAGGAAAGCATACCAAACGCCTTCTTCATTATCCTATCTACCTGCGACTCCACTTTCAAGGAGCTATGAACCTGCTCTCCAAGGTCTCTTTGTTCAGCAACACTCTCACTAAGTGCATAAGAACCAATCAAAGATCCCAGGCACATAGCCTTAGAATAAGGCCAGGCTGTTCAGGACGGAGCTAAGGGGAACATTTCCTCACTCCCATTGTGGCAAATCTTCAGAATTTTCTATCCAGAGAGACGCAAACATGGGAATTATCCAAAACAGAGATTATACCATTTCCAGATAGTAAGACAGGTGGCGGCATTTGCAAACGATTTACAACAATAGTTCCAGAGATGAGGAACGTCGGTAATCAGGATCGTCAGTGAGGAGGGACATCAGTGAGGGGGGACGTCAGTGAGGAGGGACGTCAGTGGGGAGGGACGTCAGTGGGGAGGGACGTCAGTGAGGGGGGACGTCAGTGAGGAGGGACGTCAGTGGGGAGGGACGTCAGTGATCAGGGACGTCAGTGATCAGGGACGTCAGTGATCAGGGACGTCAGTGAGGAGGGACGTCAGTGGGGAGGGACGTCAGTGGGGAGGGACGTCAGTGATCAGGGACGTCAGTGAGGAGGGACGTCAGTGATCAGGGACGTCAGTGAGGAGGGACGTCAGTGAGGGGGGACGTCAGTGAGGAGGGACATCAGTGAGGGGGGACGTCAGTGAGGAGGGACGTCAGTGGGGAGGGACGTCAGTGGGGAGGGACGTCAGTGAGGGGGGACGTCAGTGAGGAGGGACGTCAGTGGGGAGGGATGTCAGTGATCAGGGACGTCAGTGATCAGGGACGTCAGTGATCAGGGACGTCAGTGAGGAGGGACGTCAGTGGGGAGGGACGTCAGTGGGGAGGGACGTCAGTGATCAGGGACGTCAGTGAGGAGGGACGTCAGTGATCAGGGACGTCAGTGAGGAGGGACGTCAGTGAGGGGGGACGTCAGTGGGGAGGGTCGTCAGTGGGGAGGGACGTCAGTGAGGAGGGACGTCAGTGAGGAGGGACGTCAGTGAGGAGGGACGTCAGTGAGGAGGGACGTCAGTGAGGAGGGACGTCAGTGATCAGGGACGTCAGTGAGGAGGGACGTCAGTGAGGAGGGACGTCAGTGAGGAGGGACGTCAGTGAGGAGGGACGTCAGTGATCAGGGACGTCAGTGATCAGGGACGTCAGTGAGGAGGGACGTCAGTGAGGAGGGACGTCAGTCAGGAGGGACGTTAGTGAGGAGGGACGTCAGTGAGGAGGGACGTCAGTGAGGAGGGACGTCAGTGGGGAGGGACGTCAGTGATCAGGGACGTCAGTGGGGAGGGACGTCAGTGAGGAGGGACGTCAGTGAGGAGGGACGTCAGTGAGGAGGGTCGTCAGTGGGGAGGGACGTCAGTGAGGAGGGACGTCAGTGATCAGGGACGTCAGTGAGGAGGGACGTCAGTGAGGAGGGACGTCAGTGAGGGGGGACGTCAGTGAGGGGGGACGTCAGTGAGGAGGGACGTCAGTGAGGAGGGACGTCAGTGATCAGGGACGTCAGTCAGGAGGGACGTCAGTGAGGAGGGACGTCAGTGAGGAGGGACGTCAGTGATCAGGGACGTCAGTGAGGAGGGACGTCAGTGAGGAGGGACGTCAGTGGGGAGGGACGTCAGTGAGGAGGGACGTCAGTGAGGAGGGACGTCAGTGGGGAGGGACGTCAGTGGGGAGGGACGTCAGTGATCAGGGACGTCAGTGATCAGGGACGACAGTGAGGAGGGACGTCAGTGATCAGGGACGTCAGTGAGGAGGGACGTCAGTGAGGAGGGACGTCAGTGAGGAGGGACGTCAGTGATCAGGGACGTCAGTGAGGAGGGACGTCAGTGAGGAGGGACGTCAGTGATCAGGGACGTCAGTGAGGAGGGACGTCAGTGAGGAGGGACGTCAGTGAGGAGGGACGTCAGTGAGGAGGGACGTCAGTGAGGAGGGACGTCAGTGATCAGGGACGTCAGTGAGGAGGGACGTCAGTGATCAGGGACGTCAGTGAGGAGGGACGTCAGTGAGGAGGGACGTCAGTGAGGAGGGACCTCAGTGAGGGGGGACGTCAGTGATCAGGGACGTCAGTGAGGAGGGACGTCAGTGAGGAGGGACGTCAGTCAGGAGGGACGTTAGTGAGGAGGGACGTCAGTGAGGAGGGACGTCAGTGATCAGGGACGTCAGTGAGGAGGGACGTCAGTGAGGAGGGACGTCAGTGAGGGGGGACGTCAGTGAGGAGGGACGTCAGTGATCAGGGACGTCAGTGAGGAGGGACGTCAGTGTGGAGGGACGTCAGTGAGGAGGGACGTCAGTGATCAGGGACGTCAGTGAGGAGGGACGTCAGTGAGGAGGGACGTCAGTGAGGAGGGACGTCAGTGAGGAGGGACGTCAGTGATCAGGGACGTCAGTGAGGAGGGACGTCAGTGAGGAGGGACGTCAGTGATCAGGGACGTCAGTGAGGAGGGACGTCAGTGAGGAGGGACGTCAGTGAGGAGGGACGTCAGTGAGGGGGGACGTCAGTGAGGGGGGACGTCAGTGAGGAGGGACGTCAGTGAGGAGGGACGTCAGTGAGGGGGGACGTCAGTGAGGAGGGACGTCAGTGAGGAGGGACGTCAGTGATCAGGGACGTCAGTGAGGAGGGACGTCAGTGAGGAGGGACGTCAGTGAGGAGGGACGTCAGTGGGGAGGGACGTCAGTGGGGAGGGACGTCAGTGGGGAGGGACGTCAGTGATCAGGGACATCAGGGAGGAGGGACGTCAGTGAGGAGGGACGTCAGTGAGGAGGGACGTCAGTGATCAGGGACGTCAGTGAGGAGGGACGTCAGTGAGGAGGGACGTCAGTGATCAGGGACGACAGTGAGGAGGGACGTCAGTGATCAGGGACGTCAGTGAGGAGGGACGTCAGTGAGGAGGGACGTCAGTGATCAGGGACGTCAGTGAGGAGGGACGTCAGTGAGGAGGGACGTCAGTGATCAGGGACGTCAGTGAGGAGGGACGTCAGTGAGGAGGGACGTCAGTGAGGAGGGACGTCAGTGAGGAGGGACGTCAGTCAGGAGGGACGTTAGTGAGGAGGGACGTCAGTGAGGAGGGACGTCAGTGATCAGGGACGTCAGTGAGGAGGGACGTCAGTGAGGAGGGACGTCAGTGAGGGGGGACGTCAGTGAGGAGGGACGTCAGTGATCAGGGACGTCAGTGAGGAGGGACGTCAGTGATCAGGGACGTCAGTGAGGAGGGACGTCAGTGAGGAGGGACGTCAGTGAGGAGGGACGTCAGTCAGGAGGGACGTTAGTGAGGAGGGACGTCAGTGATCAGGGACGTCAGTGGGGAGGGACGTCAGTGAGGAGGGACGTCAGTGAGGGGGGACGTCAGTGATCAGGGACGTCAGTGGGGAGGGACGTCAGTGATCAGGGACGTCAGTGAGGAGGGACGTCAGTGAGGAGGGACGTCAGTGATCAGGGACGTCAGTGAGGAGGGACGTCAGTGAGGAGGGACGTCAGTGATCAGGGACGTCAGTGAGGAGGGACGTCAGTGAGGAGGGACGTCAGTGAGGAGGGACGTCAGTGATCAGGGACGTCAGTGAGGAGGGACGTCAGTGAGGAGGGACGTCAGTGAGGAGGGACGTCAGTCAGGAGGGACGTTAGTGAGGAGGGACGTCAGTGATCAGGGACGTCAGTGGGGAGGGACGTCAGTGAGGAGGGACGTCAGTGAGGGGGGACGTCAGTGAGGAGGGACGTCAGTGAGGAGGGACGTCAGTGGGGAGGGACGTCAGTGAGGAGGGACGTCAGTGAGGAGGGACGTCAGTGAGGAGGGACGTCAGTGATCAGGGACGTCAGTGAGGAGGGACGTCAGTGAGGAGGGACGTCAGTGAGGGGGGACGTCAGTGAGGGGGGACGTCAGTGGGGAGGGACGTCAGTGGGGAGGGACGTCAGTGATCAGGGACGTCAGTGAGGAGGGACGTCAGTGAGGAGGGACGTCAGTGAGGGGGGACGTCAGTGAGGGGGGACGTCAGTGGGGAGGGACGTCAGTGGGGAGGGACGTCAGTGATCAGGGACGTCAGTGAGGAGGGACGTCAGTGAGGAGGGACGTCAGTGAGGAGGGACGTCAGTGAGGGGGGACGTCTGTGATCAGGGACGTCAGTGAGGAGGGACGTCAGTGAGGAGGGACGTCAGTGAGGGGGGACGTCAGTGATCAGGGACGTCAGTGAGGAGGGACGTCAGTGAGGAGGGACGTCAGTGAGGAGGGACGTCAGTGATCAGGGACGTCAGTGAGGAGGGACGTCAGTGAGGAGGGACGTCAGTGAGGAGGGACGTCAGTGATCAGGGACGTCAGTGAGGAGGGACGTCAGTGAGGAGGGACGTCAGTGAGGAGGGACGTCAGTGAGGGGGGACGTCAGTGATCAGGGACGTCAGTGAGGAGGGACGTGAGTGAGGAGGGACGTCAGTGATCAGGGACGTCAGTGATCAGGGACGTCAGTGAGGAGGGACGTCAGTGAGGAGGGACGTCAGTGATCAGGGACGTCAGTGAGGAGGGACGTCAGTGAGGAGGGACGTCAGTGGGGAGGGACGTCAGTGGGGAGGGACGTCAGTGAGGAGGGACATCAGTGAGGAGGGACGTCAGTGAGGAGGGACGTCAGTGAGGAGGGACGTCAGTGGGGAGGGACGTCAGTGAGGAGGGACGTCAGTGAGGAGGGACGTCAGTGGGGAGGGACGTCAGTGATCAGGGACGTCAGTGAGGAGGGACGTCAGTGAGGAGGGACGTCAGTGGGGAGGGACGTCAGTGGGAAGGGACGTCAGTGATCAGGGACGTCAGTGATCAGGGACGTCAGTGAGGAGGGACGTCAGTGGGCAGGGACGTCAGTGAGGAGGGACGTCAGTGATCAGGGACGTCAGTGGGGAGGGACGTCAGTGGGGAGGGACGTCAGTGAGGAGGGACGTCAGTGATCAGGGACGTCAGTGAGGAGGGACGTCAGTGGGGAGGGACGTCAGTGAGGAGGGACGTCAGTGGGGAGGGACGTCAGTGAGGAGGGACGTCAGTGAGGAGGGACGTCAGTGGGGAGGGACGTCAGTGAGGAGGGACGTCAGTGAGGAGGGACGTCAGTGAGGAGGGACGTCAGTGATCAGGGACGTCAGTGAGGAGGGACGTCAGTGAGGAGGGACGTCAGTGAGGAGGGACGTCAGTGATCAGGGACGTCAGTGAGGAGGGACGTCAGTGAGGAGGGACGTCAGTGAGGAGGGACGTCAGTGGGGATGGACGTCAGTGAGGAGGGACGTCAGTGATCAGGGACGTCAGTGAGGAGGGACGTCAGTGAGGAGGGACGTCAGTGAGGAGGGACGTCAGTGAGGAGGGACGTCAGTGATCAGGGACGTCAGTGAGGAGGGACGTCAGTGAGGAGGGACGTCAGTGAGGAGGGACGTCAGTGGGGAGGGACGTCAGTGAGGGGGATCGTCAGTGAGGGGGGACGTCAGTGAGGGGGGACGTCAGTGAGGAGGGACGTCAGTGAGGAGGGACGTCAGTGAGGAGGGACGTCAGTCATCAGGGACGTCAGTGATCAGGGACGTCAGTGATCGGGGACGTCAGTGAGGAGGGACGTCAGTGAGGAGGGACGTTAGTGATCAGGGACGTCAGTGAGGAGGGACGTCAGTGAGGAGGGACGTCAGTGAGGAGGGACGTCAGTGAGGAGGGACGTCAGTGATCAGGGACGTCAGTGAGGAGGGACGTCAGTGATCAGGGACGTCAGTGAGGAGGGACGTCAGTGAGGAGGGACGTCAGTGATCAGGGACGTCAGTGAGGAGGGACGTCAGTGGGGAGGGACGTCAGTGAGGAGGGACGTCAGTGATCAGGGACGTCAGTGAGGAGGGACGTCAGTGAGGAGGGACGTCAGTGAGGAGGGACGTCAGTGATCAGGGACGTCAGTGAGGAGGGACGTCAGTGGGGAGGGACGTCAGTGAGGAGGGACGTCAGTGGGGAGGGACATCAGTGAGGAGGGACGTCAGTGAGGAGGGACGTCAGTGATCAGGGACGTCAGTGAGGAGGGACGTCAGTGAGGAGGGACGTCAGTGGGGAGGGACATCAGTGAGGAGGGATGTCATTGAGGAGGGACGTCAGTGATCAGGGACGTCAGTGGGGAGGGACGTCAGTGAGGAGGGACGTCAGTGAGGAGGGACGTCAGTGGGGAGGGACATCAGTGAGGAGGGACGTCAGTGAGGAGGGACGTCAGTGATCAGGGACGTCAGTGAGGAGGGACGTCAGTGAGGAGGGACGTCAGTGGGGAGGGACGTCAGTGAGGAGGGATGTCATTGAGGAGGGACGTCAGTGAGGAGGGACGTCAGTGAGGAGGGACGTCAGTGATCAGGGACGTCAGTGAGGAGGGACGTCAGTGAGGAGGGACGTCAGTGAGGAGGGACGTCAGTGAGGAGGGACGTCAGTCAGGAGGGACGTTAGTGAGGAGGGACGTCAGTGATCAGGGACGTCAGTGGGGAGGGACGTCAGTGAGGAGGGACGTCAGTGAGGGGGGACGTCAGTGATCAGGGACGTCAGTGGGGAGGGACGTCAGTGATCAGGGACGTCAGTGAGGAGGGACGTCAGTGAGGAGGGACGTCAGTGATCAGGGACGTCAGTGAGGAGGGACGTCAGTGAGGAGGGACGTCAGTGAGGAGGGACGTCAGTGAGGAGGGACGTCAGTGATCAGGGACGTCAGTGAGGAGGGACGTCAGTGATCAGGGACGTCAGTGAGGAGGGACGTCAGTGAGGAGGGACGTCAGTGAGGAGGGACGTCAGTGAGGAGGGACGTCAGTGATCAGGGACGTCAGTGAGGAGGGACGTCAGTGATCAGGGACGTCAGTGAGGAGGGACGTCAGTGAGGAGGGACGTCAGTGAGGAGGGACGTCAGTCAGGAGGGACGTTAGTGAGGAGGGACGTCAGTGATCAGGGACGTCAGTGGGGAGGGACGTCAGTGAGGAGGGACGTCAGTGAGGGGGGACGTCAGTGAGGAGGGACGTCAGTGAGGAGGGACGTCAGTGAGGAGGGACGTCAGTCAGGAGGGACGTTAGTGAGGAGGGACGTCAGTGATCAGGGACGTCAGTGGGGAGGGACGTCAGTGAGGAGGGACGTCAGTGAGGAGGGACGTCAGTGGGGAGGGACGTCAGTGAGGAGGGACGTCAGTGGGGAGGGACGTCAGTGAGGAGGGACGTCAGTGAGGAGGGACGTCAGTGAAGAGGGACGTCAGTGAGGAGGGACGTCAGTGGGGAGGGACGTCAGTGAGGGGGGACGTCAGTGAGGAGGGACGTCAGTGAGGAGGGACGTCAGTGATCAGGGACGTCAGTGAGGAGGGACGTCAGTGAGGAGGGACGTCAGTGAGGGGGGACGTCTGTGATCAGGGACGTCAGTGAGGAGGGACGTCAGTGAGGAGGGACGTCAGTGAGGGGGGACGTCAGTGATCAGGGACGTCATTGAGGAGGGACGTCAGTGAGGAGGGACGTCAGTGAGGAGGGGCGTCAGTGATCAGGGACGTCAGTGAGGAGGGACGTCAGTGAGGAGGGACGTCAGTGAGGAGGGACGTCAGTGATCAGGGACGTCAGTGAGGAGGGACGTCAGTGAGGAGGGACGTCAGTGAGGAGGGACGTCAGTGAGGGGGACGTCAGTGATCAGGGACGTCAGTGAGGAGGGACGTCAGTGAGGAGGGACGTGAGTGAGGAGGGACGTCAGTGATCAGGGACGTCAGTGATCAGGGACGTCAGTGAGGAGGGACGTCAGTGAGGAGGGACGTCAGTGATCAGGGACGTCAGTGAGGAGGGACGTCAGTGAGGAGGGACGTCAGTGGGGAGGGACGTCAGTGGGGAGGGACGTCAGTGAGGAGGGACATCAGTGAGGAGGGACGTCAGTGAGGAGGGACGTCAGTGAGGAGGGACGTCAGTGGGGAGGGACGTCAGTGAGGAGGGACGTCAGTGAGGAGGGACGTCAGTGGGGAGGGACGTCAGTGAAGAGGGACGTCAGTGAGGAGGGACGTCAGTGAGGAGGGACGTCAGTGGGAAGGGACGTCAGTGATCAGGGACGTCAGTGAGGAGGGACGTCAGTGAGGAGGGACGTCAGTGATCAGGGACGTCAGTGAGGAGGGACGTCAGTGAGGAGGGACGTCAGTGAGGAGGGACGTCAGTGAGGAGGGACGTCAGTGAGGAGGGACGTCAGTGAGGAGGGACGTCAGTGATCAGGGACGTCAGTGAGGAGGGACGTCAGTGAGGAGGGACGTCAGTGAGGAGGGACGTCAGTGATCAGGGACGTCAGTGAGGAGGGACGTCAGTGAGGAGGGACGTCAGTGATCAGGGACGTCAGTGAGGAGGGACGTCAGTGAGGAGGGACGTCAGTGATCAGGGACGTCAGTGGGAAGGGACGTCAGTGATCAGGGACGTCAGTGGGGAGGGACGTCAGTGATCAGGGACGTCAGTGATCAGGGACGTCAGTGAGGAGGGACGTCAGTGAGGAGGGACGTCAGTGAGGAGGGACGTCAGTGGGGAGGGACGTCAGTGAGGAGGGACGTCAGTGATCAGGGACGTCAGTGATCAGGGACGTCAGTGAGGAGGGACGTCAGTGAGGAGGGACGTCAGTGGGGAGGGACGTCAGTGAGGGGGATCGTCAGTGAGGGGGGACGTCAGTGAGGGGGGACGTCAGTGAGGAGGGACGTCAGTGAGGCGGGACGTCAGTGAGGAGGGACGTCAGTCATCAGGGACGTCAGTGATCAGGGACGTCAGTGAGGAGGGACGTCAGTGAGGAGGGACGTTAGTGATCAGGGACGTCAGTGAGGAGGGACGTCAGTGAGGAGGGACGTTAGTGATCAGGGACGTCAGTGAGGAGGGACGTCAGTGAGGAGGGACGTCAGTGATCAGGGACGTCAGTGAGGAGGGACGTCAGTGATCAGGGACGTCAGTGAGGAGGGACGTCAGTGAGGAGGGACGTCAGTGATCAGGGACGTCAGTGAGGAGGGACGTCAGTGAGGAGGGTCGTCAGTGATCAGGGACGTCAGTGAGGAGGGACGTCAGTGAGGAGGGACGTCAGTGAGGAGGGACGTCAGTGATCAGGGACGTCAGTGAGGAGGGACGTCAGTGGGGAGGGACGTCAGTGGGGAGGGACGTCAGTGGGGAGGGACATCAGTGAGGAGGGACGTCAGTGAGGAGGGACGTCAGTGATCAGGGACGTCAGTGAGGAGGGACGTCAGTGAGGACGGACGTCAGTGAGGGGGGACGTCAGTGATCAGGGACGTCAGTGAGGAGGGACGTCAGTGAGGACGGACGTCAGTGAGGGGGGACGTCAGTGATCAGGGACGTCAGTGAGGAGGGACGTCAGTGAGGAGGGACGTCAGTGATCAGGGACGTCAGTGAGGAGGGACGTCAGTGAGGAGGGACGTCAGTGAGGAGGGACGTCAGTGAGGAGGGACGTCAGTGATGAGGGACGTCAGTGATGAGGGACGTCAGTGAGGAGGGACGTCAGTGATGAGGGACGTCAGTGAGGAGGGACGTCAGTGATGAGGGACGTCAGTGAGGAGGGACGTCAGTGATGAGGGACGTCAGTGATGAGGGACGTCAGTGAGGAGGGACGTCAGTGAGGAGGGACGTCAGTGATGAGGGACGTCAGTGAGGAGGGACGTCAGTGAGGAGGGATGTCAGTGAGGAGGGACGTCAGTGATCAGGGACGTCAGTGATCAGGGACGTCAGTGAGGAGGGACGTCAGTGATGAGGGACGTCAGTGAGGAGGGACGTCAGTGAGGAGGGATGTCAGTGAGGGGGGACGTCAGTGAGGAGGGACGTCAGTGATCAGGGACGTCAGTGATCAGGGACGTCAGTGGGGAGGGACGTCAGTGAGGAGGGACGTCAGTGAGGAGGGACGTCAGTGATCAGGGACGTCAGTGATCAGGGACGTCAGTGAGGAGGGACGTCAGTGAGGAGGGACGTTAGTGATCAGGGACGTCAGTGAGGAGGGACGTCAGTGAGGAGGGACGTCAGTGATCAGGGACGTCAGTGAGGAGGGACGTCAGTGATCAGGGACGTCAGTGATCAGGGACGTCAGTGATCAGGGACGTCAGTGAGGAGGGACGTCAGTGGGGAGGGACGTCAGTGAGGAGGGACGTCAGTGAGGAGGGAGTCAGTGATCAGGGACGTCAGTGAGGAGGGACGTCAGTGGGGAGGGACGTCAGTGGGGAGGGACGTCAGTGAGGAGGGACGTCAGTGGGGAGGGACTTCAGTGGGGAGGGACGTCAGTGAGGAGGGACGTCAGTGAGGAGGGACATCAGTGAGGAGGGACATCAGTGAGGAGGGACGTCAGTGATCAGGGACGTCAGTGAGGAGGGACGTCAGTGGGGAGGGACGTCAGTGAGGAGGGACGTCAGTGGGGAGGGACGTCAGTGAGGAGGGAGTCAGTGAGGAGGGACGTCAGTGGGGAGGGACGTCAGTGAGGAGGGAGTCAGTGATCAGGGACGTCAGTGAGGAGGGACGTCAGTGAGGAGTGACGTCAGTGAGGAGGGAGTCAGTGATCAGGGACGTCAGTGAGGAGGGACGTCAGTGAGGAGGGACGTCAGTGGGGAGGGACGTCAGTGAGGAGGGAGTCAGTGATCAGGGACGTCAGTGAGGAGGGACGTCAGTGAGGAGTGACGTCAGTGAGGAGGGACGTCAGTGATCAGGGACGTCAGTGAGGAGGGACGTCAGTGATCAGGGACGTCAGTGAGGAGGGACGTCAGTGAGGAGGGACGTCTGTGATCAGGGACGTCAGTGAGGAGGGACGTCAGTGAGGAGGGACGTCAGTGATCAGGGACGTCAGTGAGGAGGGACGTCAGTGAGGAGGGACGTCAGTGAGGAGGGACGTCAGTCAGGAGGGACGTCAGTGATCAGGGACGTCAGTGAGGAGGGACGTCAGTGAGGAGGGACGTCAGTGAGGAGGGACGTCAGTGATCAGGGACGTCAGTGAGGAGGGACGTCAGTGATCAGGGACGTCAGTGAGGAGGGACGTCAGTGAGGAGGGACGTCAGTGAGGAGGGACGTCAGTCAGGAGGGACGTTAGTGAGGAGGGACGTCAGTGATCAGGGACGTCAGTGGGGAGGGACGTCAGTGAGGAGGGACTTCAGTGAGGGGGGACGTCAGTGAGGAGGGACGTCAGTGGGGAGGGACGTCAGTGAGGAGGGACGTCAGTGAGGAGGGACGTCAGTGAGGAGGGACGTCAGTGAGGAGGGACGTCAGTGAGGAGGGACGTCAGTGGGGAGGGACGTCAGTGAGGAGGGAGTCAGTGATCAGGGACGTCAGTGAGGAGGGACGTCAGTGAGGAGTGACGTCAGTGGGGAGGGACGTCAGTGATCAGGGACGTCAGTGATCAGGGACGTCAGTGAGGAGGGACGTCAGTGATCAGGGACGTCAGTGAGGAGGGACGTCAGTGAGGAGGGACGTCTGTGATCAGGGACGTCAGTGATCAGGGACGTCAGTGAGGAGGGACGTCAGTGAGGAGGGACGTCAGTGAGGAGGGACGTCAGTGATCAGGGACGTCAGTGAGGAGGGACGTCAGTGAGGAGGGACGTCAGTGAGGAGGGACGTCAGTGATCAGGGACGTCAGTGAGGAGGGACGTCAGTGATCAGGGACGTCAGTGAGGAGGGACGTCAGTGAGGAGGGACGTCAGTCAGGAGGGACGTTAGTGAGGAGGGACGTCAGTGATCAGGGACGTCAGTGGGGAGGGACGTCAGTGAGGAGGGACTTCAGTGAGGGGGGACGTCAGTGAGGAGGGACGTCAGTGAGGAGGGACGTCAGTGGGGAGGGACGTCAGTGAGGAGGGACGTCAGTGAGGAGGGACGTCAGTGAGGAGGGACGTCAGTGAGGAGGGACGTCAGTGATCAGGGACGTCAGTGAGGATGGACGTCAGTGAGGAGGGACGTCAGTGATCAGGGACGTCAGTGAGGAGGGACGTCAGTGAGGAGGGACGTCAGTGAGGAGGGACGTCAGTGGGGAGGGACGTCAGTGAGGGGGGACGTCAGTGAGGGGGGACGTCAGTGGGGAGGGACGTCAGTGGGGAGGGACGTCTGTGATCAGGGACGTCAGTGAGGAGGGACGTCAGTGAGGAGGGACGTCAGTGAGGAGGGACGTCAGTGAGGGGGGACGTCTGTGATCAGGGACGTCAGTGAGGAGGGACGTCAGTGAGGAGGGACGTCAGTGAGGAGGGACGTCAGTGAGGAGGGACGTCAGTGAGGAGGGACGTCAGTGAGGAGGGACATCAGTGAGGAGGGACGTCAGTGATCAGGGACGTCAGTGAGGAGGGACGTCAGTGAGGAGGGACGTCAGTGAGGAGGGACGTCAGTGAGGAGGGACGTCAGTGAGGAGGGACGTCAGTGAGGAGGGACGTCAGTGAGGAGGGACGTCAGTGAGGAGGGACGTCAGTGAGGGGGGACGTCAGTGATCAGGGACGTCAGTGAGGAGGGACGTCAGTGAGGAGGGGCGTCAGTGATCAGGGACGTCAGTGAGGAGGGACGTCAGTGAGGAGGGACGTCAGTGAGGAGGGACGTCAGTGATCAGGGACGTCAGTGAGGAGGGACGTCAGTGAGGAGGGACGTCAGTGAGGAGGGACGTCAGTGAGGGGGGACGTCAGTGATCAGGGACGTCAGTGAGGAGGGACGTCAGTGAGGAGGGACGTGAGTGAGGAGGGACGTCAGTGATCAGGGACGTCAGTGATCAGGGACGTCAGTGAGGACGGACGTCAGTGAGGAGGGACGTCAGTGATCAGGGACGTCAGTGAGGAGCTACGTCAGTGAGGAGGGACGTCAGTGAGGAGGGACGTCAGTGATCAGGGACGTCAGTGGGGAGGGACGTCAGTGGGGAGGGACGTCAGTGGGGAGGGACGTCAGTGAGGAGGGACATCAGTGAGGAGGGACGTCAGTGAGGAGGGACGTCAGTGAGGAGGGACGTCAGTGGGGAGGGACGTCAGTGAGGAGGGACGTCAGTGAGGAGGGACGTCAGTGGGGAGGGACGTCAGTGAGGAGGGACGTCAGTGAGGAGGGACGTCAGTGAGGAGGGACGTCAGTGGGAAGGGACGTCAGTGATCAGGGACGTCAGTGAGGAGGGACGTCAGTGAGGAGGGACGTCAGTGAGGAGGGACGTCAGTGAGGAGGGACGTCAGTGAGGAGGGACGTCAGTGAGGAGGGACGTCAGTGATCAGGGACGTCAGTGGGGAGGGACGTCAGTGAGGAGGGACGTCAGTGAGGAGGGACGTCAGTGGGGAGGGACGTCAGTGAGGAGGGACGTCAGTGAGGAGGGACGTCAGTGAGGAGGGACTTCAGTGATCAGGGACGTCAGTGAGGAGGGACGTCAGTGAGGAGGGACGTCAGTGAGGAGGGACGTCAGTGATCAGGGACGTCAGTGAGGAGGGACGTCAGTGAGGAGGGACGTCAGTGAGGAGGGACGTCAGTGGGGAGGGACGTCAGTGAGGAGGGACGTCAGTGATCAGGGACGTCAGTGATCAGGGACGTCAGTGATCAGGGACGTCAGTGAGGAGGGACGTCAGTGATCAGGGACGTCAGTGATCAGGGACGTCAGTGAGGAGGGACGTCAGTGAGGAGGGACGTCAGTGGGGAGGGACGTCAGTGAGGGGGATCGTCAGTGAGGGGGGACGTCAGTGAGGGGGGACGTCAGTGAGGAGGGACGTCAGTGAGGAGGGACGTCAGTGAGGAGGGACGTCAGTCATCAGGGACGTCAGTGATCAGGGACGTCAGTGATCAGGGACGTCAGTGAGGAGGGACGTCAGTGAGGAGGGACGTCAGTGAGGAGGGACGTCAATGATCAGGGACGTCAGTGAGGGGGGACGTTAGTGATCAGGGACGTCAGTGAGGGGGGACGTCAGTGAGGAGGGACGTCAATGATCAGGGACGTCAGTGAGGGGGGACGTTAGTGAGGAGGGACGTCAGTGATCAGGGACGTCAGTGAGGAGGGACGTCAGTGATCAGGGACGTCAGTGAGGGGGGACGTCAGTGAGGAGGGACGTCAGTGAGGAGGGACGTTAGTGATCAGGGACGTCAGTGAGGAGGGACGTCAGTGAGGAGGGACGTCAGTGAGGAGGGACGTCAGTGAGGAGGGACGTCAGTGATCAGGGACGTCAGTGAGGAGGGACGTCAGTGATCAGGGACGTCAGTGAGGAGGGACGTCAGTGAGGAGGGACGTCAGTGATCAGGGACGTCAGTGAGGAGGGACGTCAGTGGGGAGGGACGTCAGTGAGGAGGGACGTCAGTGATCAGGGACGTCAGTGGGGAGGGACGTCAGTGAGGAGGGACGTCAGTGAGGAGGGACGTCAGTGATCAGGGACGTCAGTGAGGAGGGACGTCAGTGGGGAGGGACGTCAGTGGGGAGGGACGTCAGTGGGGAGGGACATCAGTGAGGAGGGACGTCAGTGAGGAGGGACGTCAGTGATCAGGGACGTCAGTGAGGAGGGACGTCAGTGAGGAGGGACGTCAGTGGGGAGGGACGTCAGTGAGGAGGGATGTCAGTGAGGAGGGACGTCAGTGAGGAGGGACGTCAGTGAGGAGGGACGTCAGTGATCAGGGACGTCAGTGAGGAGGGACGTCAGTGAGGAGGGACGTCAGTGAGGAGGGACTTCAGTGATCAGGGACGTCAGTGAGGAGGGACGTCAGTGAGGAGGGACTTCAGTGATCAGGGACGTCAGTGAGGAGGGACGTCAGTGAGGAGGGACGTCAGTGGGGAGGGATGTCAGTGAGGAGGGACGTCAGTGATCAGGGACGTCAGTGAGGAGGGACGTCAGTGAGGAGGGACGTCAGTGAGGAGGGACGTCAGTGATCAGGGACGTCAGTGAGGAGGTACGTCAGTGAGGAGGGACGTCAGTGAGGAGGGACGTCAGTGATCAGGGACGTCAGTGAGGAGGGACGTCAGTGAGGAGGGACGTCAGTGAGGAGGAACGTCAGTGATCAGGGACGTCAGTGAGGAGGGACGTCAGTGAGGAGGGACGTCAGTGGGGAGGGACGTCAGTGAGGAGGGACGTCAGTGGGGAGGGACGTCAGTGAGGAGGGACGTCAGTGAGGAGGGACGTCAGTGGGGAGGGACGTCAGTGAGGAGGGACGTCAGTGAGGAGGGACGTCAGTGAGGAGGGACGTCAGTGAGGAGGGACGTCAGTGGGGAGGGACGTCAGTGAGGAGGGACGTCAGTGATCAGGGACGTCAGTGAGGAGGGACGTCAGTGGGGAGGGACGTCAGTGAGGAGGGACGTCAGTGATCAGGGACGTCAGTGGGGAGGGACGTCAGTGAGGAGGGACGTCAGTGAGGAGGGACGTCAGTGATCAGGGACGTCGGTGAGGAGGGACGTCAGTGAGGAGGGACGTCAGTGAGGAGGGACGTCAGTGAGGAGGGACGTCAGTGATCAGGGACGTCAGTGAGGAGGGACGTCAGTGAGGAGGGACGTCAGTGAGGAGGGACGTCAGTGAGGAGGGACGTCAGTGAGGAGGGACGTCAGTGATCAGTGTCGTCAGTGATCAGGGACGTCAATGAGGAGGGACGTCAGTGAGGAGGGACGTCAGTGAGGAGGGACGTCAGTGAGGGGGGACGTCAGTGATCAGGGACGTCAATGAGGAGGGACGTCAGTGTGGAGGGACGTCAGTGAGGAGGGACGTCAGTGAGGAGGGACGTCAGTGAGGAGGGACGTCAGTGAAGAGGGACGTCAGTGGTCAGGGACGTCAGTGAGGAGGGACGTCAGTGAGGAGGGACGTCAGTGATCAGGGACGTCAGTGAGGAGGGACGTCAGTGAGGAGGGACGTCAGTGAGGAGGGACGTCAGTGGGGAGGGACGTCAGTGATCAGGGATGTCAGTGAGGAGGGACGTCAGTGGGGAGGGACGTCAGTGAGGAGGGACGTCAGTGAGGAGGGACGTCAGTGGGGAGGGACGTCAGTGAGGAGGGACGTCAGTGGGGAGGGACGTCAGTGAGGAGGGACGTCAGTGAGGAGGGACGTCAGTGATCAGGGACGTCAGTGAGGAGGGACGTCAGTGATCAGGGACGTCAGTGAGGAGGGACGTCAGTGAGGAGGGACGTCAGTGTGGAGGGACGTCAGTGAGGAGGGACGTCAGTGAGGAGGGACGTCAGTGATCAGGGACGTCAGTGAGGAGGGACGTCAGTGATCAGGGACGTCAGTGAGGAGGGACGTCAGTGATCAGGGACGTCAGTGAGGAGGGACGTCAATGAGGAGGGACGTCAGTGTGGAGGGACGTCAGTGAGGAGGGACGTCAGTGAGGAGGGACGTCAGTGATCAGGGACGTCAGTGAGGAGGGACGTCAGTGATCAGGGACGTCAGTGAGGAGGGACGTCAGTGAGGAGGGACGTCAGTGAGGAGGGACGTCAGTGATCAGGGACGTCAGTGAGGAGGGACGTCAGTGATCAGGGACGTCAGTGATCAGGGACGTCAGTGAGGAGGGACGTCAGTGAGGAGGGACGTCAGTGATCAGGGACGTCAGTGATCAGGGACGTCAGTGATCAGGGACGTCAGTGATCAGGGACGTCAGTGATCAGGGACGTCAGTGAGGAGGGACGTCAGTGAGGAGGGACGTCAGTGGGGAGGGACGTCAGTGGGGAGGGACGTCAGTGGGGAGGGACGTCAGTGAGGAGGGACGTCAGTGAGGAGGGACGTCAGTGGGGAGGGACGTCAGTGAGGAGGGACGTCAGTGGGGAGGGACGTCAGTGGGGAGGGACGTCAGTGATCAGGGACGTCAGTGAGGAGGGACGTCAGTGGGGAGGGACGTCAGTGAGGAGGGACGTCAGTGAGGAGGGACGTCAGTGAGGAGGGACGTCAGTGAGGAGGGACGTCAGTGATCAGGACGTCAGTGATCAGGGACGTCAGTGATCAGGGACGTCAGTGAGGAGGGACGTCAGTGAGGAGGGACGTCAGTGGGGAGGGACGTCAGTGAGGAGGGACGTCAGTGATCAGGGACGTCAGTGATCAGGGACGTCAGTGATCGGGGACGTCAGTGAGGGGGGACGTCAGTGAGGAGGGACGTCAGTGAGGAGGGACGTCAGTGAGGAGGGACGTCAGTGAGGAGGGACGTCAGTGATCAGGGACGTCAGTGAGGAGGGACGTCAGTGAGGAGGGACGTCAGTGAGGAGGGACGTCAGTGAGGAGGGACGTCAGTGATCAGGGACGTCAGTGAGGAGGGACGTCAGTGATCAGGGACGTCAGTGATCAGGGACGTCAGTGAGGAGGGACGTCAGTGGGGAGGGACGTCAGTGAGGAGGGACGTCAGTGATCAGGGACGTCAGTGAGGAGGGACGTCAGTGATGAGGGACGTCAGTGATGAGGGACGTCAGTGAGGAGGGACGTCAGTGATGAGGGACGTCAGTGATGAGGGACGTCAGTGAGGAGGGACGTCAGTGATGAGGGACGTCAGTGAGGAGGGACGTCAGTGAGGGGGGACGTCTGTGATCAGGGACGTCAGTGAGGAGGGACGTCAGTGAGGAGGGACGTCAGTGATGAGGGACGTCAGTGAGGAGGGACGTCAGTGATGAGGGGACGTCAGTGATGAGGGACGTCAGTGATGAGGGACGTCAGTGAGGAGGGACGTCAGTGATGAGGGACGTCAGTGATGAGGGACGTCAGTGAGGAGGGACGTCAGTGATGAGGGACGTCAGTGATGAGGGACGTCAGTGAGGAGGGACGTCAGTGAGGAGGGACGTCAGTGATGAGGGACGTCAGTGAGGAGGGACGTCAGTGAGGAGGGATGTCAGTGAGGAGGGACGTCAGTGATCAGGGACGTCAGTGATCAGGGACGTCAGTGAGGAGGGACGTCAGTGAGGAGGGACGTCAGTGATGAGGGACGTCAGTGAGGACGGACGTCAGTGAGGAGGGATGTCAGTGATCAGGGACGTCAGTGAGGAGGGACGTCAGTGAGGAGGGACGTCAGTGAGGAGGGACGTCAGTGATCAGGGACGTCAGTGATCAGGGACGTCAGTGAGGAGGGACGTCAGTGAGGAGGGACGTCAGTGATCAGGGACGTCAGTGATCAGGGACGTCAGTGGGGAGGGACGTCAGTGAGGAGGGACGTCAGTGGGGAGGGACGTCAGTGGGGAGGGACGTCAGTGAGGAGGGACATCAGTGAGGAGGGACGTCAGTGACCAGGGACGTCAGTGAGGAGGGACGTCAGTGGGGAGGGACGTCAGTGAGGGGGGACGTCAGTGATCAGGGACGTCAGTGGTCAGGGACGTCAGTGAGGAGGGAGTCAGTGATCAGGGACGTCAGTGAGGAGGGACGTCAGTGAGGAGGGACGTCAGTGAGGAGGGACGTCAGTGAGGGGGGACGTCAGTGATCAGGGACGTCAGTGAGGAGGGACGTCAGTGAGGAGTGACGTCAGTGAGGAGTGACGTCAGTGGGGAGGGACGTCAGTGAGGAGGGACGTCAGTGAGGAGGGACGTCAGTGATCAGGGACGTCAGTGAGGAGGGACGTCAGTGAGGAGGGACGTCAGTGAGGAGTGACGTCAGTGGGGAGGGACGTCAGTGATCAGGGACGTCAGTGATCAGGGACGTCAGTGAGGAGGGACGTCAGTGAGGGGGGACGTCAGTGAGGAGGGACGTCAGTGAGGAGGGACGTCAGTGATCAGGGACGTCAGTGAGGAGGGACGTCAGTGATCAGGGACGTCAGTGAGGAGGGACGTCAGTGAGGAGGGACGTCTGTGAGGAGGGACGTCAGTGGGGAGGGACGTCAGTGGGGAGGGACGTCAGTGAGGAGGGACGTCAGTGGGGAGGGACTTCAGTGGGGAGGGACGTCAGTGAGGAGGGACGTCAGTGAGGAGGGACATCAGTGAGGAGGGACATCAGTGAGGAGGGACGTCAGTGATCAGGGACGTCAGTGAGGAGGGACGTCAGTGGGGAGGGACGTCAGTGAGGAGGGACGTCAGTGGGGAGGGACGTCAGTGAGGAGGGAGTCAGTGATCAGGGACGTCAGTGAGGAGGGACGTCAGTGAGGAGTGACGTCAGTGGGGAGGGACGTCAGTGAGGAGGGAGTCAGTGATCAGGGACGTCAGTGTGAGGGACGTCAGTGATCAGGGACGTCAGTGGGGAGGGACGTCAGTGAGGAGGGACGTCAGTGAGGAGGGACGTCAGTGATCAGGGACGTCAGTGATCAGGGACGTCAGTGAGGAGGGACGTCAGTGATCAGGGACGTCAGTGAGGAGGGACGTCAGTGAGGAGTGACGTCAGTGGGGAGGGACGTCAGTGAGGAGGGAGTCAGTGATCAGGGACGTCAGTGTGGAGGGACGTCAGTGATCAGGGACGTCAGTGGGGAGGGACGTCAGTGAGGAGGGACGTCAGTGAGGAGGGGACGTCAGTGGGGAGGGACGTCAGTGAGGAGGGACGTCAGTGATCAGGGACGTCAGTGAGGAGGGACGTCAGTGATCAGGGACGTCAGTGAGGGGGGACGTCAGTGATCAGGGACGTCAGTGATCAGGGACGTCAGTGATCAGGGACGTCAGTGAGGAGGGACGTCAGTGATCAGGGACGTCAGTGAGGAGGGACGTCAGTGAGGAGTGACGTCAGTGGGGAGGGACGTCAGTGAGGAGGGAGTCAGTGATCAGGGACGTCAGTGTGGAGGGACGTCAGTGATCAGGGACGTCAGTGGGGAGGGACGTCAGTGAGGAGGGACGTCAGTGATCAGGGACGTCAGTGATCAGGGACGTCAGTGAGGAGGGACGTCAGTGATCAGGGACGTCAGTGAGGAGGGGACGTCAGTGATCAGGGACGTCAGTGATCAGGGACGTCAGTGATCAGGGACGTCAGTGAGGAGGGACGTCAGTGGGGAGGGACGTCAGTGATCAGGGACGTCAGTGATCAGGGACGTCAGTGAGGAGGGACGTCAGTGAGGAGGGACGTCAGTGAGGAGGGACGTCAGTGATCAGGGACGTCAGTGAGGAGGGACGTCAGTGAGGAGGGACGTCAGTGAGGAGGGACGTCAGTGATCAGGGACGTCAGTGATCAGGGACGTCAGTGAGGAGGGACGTCAGTGATCAGGGACGTCAGTGATCAGGGACGTCAGTGAGGAGGGACGTCAGTGGGGAGGGACGTCAGTGAGGAGGGACGTCAGTGAGGAGGGACGTCAGTGAGGGGGGACGTCAGTGAGGGGGGACGTCAGTGAGGGGGGACGTCAGTGAGGAGGGACGTCAGTGAGGAGGGACGTCAGTGAGGAGGGACGTCAGTGAGGAGGGACGTCAGTGATCAGGGACGTCAGTGAGGAGGGACGTCAGTGAGGAGGGACGTCAGTGAGGAGGGACGTCAGTGAGGAGGGACGTCAGTGAGGAGGGACGTCAGTGATCAGGGACGTCAGTGATCAGGGACGTCAGTGAGGAGGGACGTCAGTGGGGAGGGACGTCAGTGAGGAGGGACGTCAGTGATCAGGGACGTCAGTGAGGGGGGACGTCAGTGAGGGGGGACGTCAGTGGGGAGGGACGTCAGTGAGGGGGGACGTCAGTGAGGGGGGACGTCAGTGAGGGGGGACGTCAGTGAGGAGGGACGTCAGTGAGGAGGGACGTCAGTGAGGAGGGACGTCAGTGAGGAGGGACGTCAGTGATCAGGGACGTCAGTGAGGAGGGACGTCAGTGATCAGGGACGTCAGTGAGGAGGGACGTCAGTGAGGAGGGACGTCTGTGATCAGGGACGTCAGTGAGGAGGGACGTCAGTGAGGAGGGACGTCAGTGATCAGGGACGTCAGTGAGGAGGGACGTCAGTGAGGAGGGACGTCAGTGAGGAGGGACGTCAGTGATCAGGGACGTCAGTGATCAGGGACGTCAGTGAGGAGGGACGTCAGTGATCAGGGACGTCAGTGGGGAGGGACGTCAGTGATCAGGGACGTCAGTGAGGAGGGACGTCAGTGAGGAGGGACGTCAGTGAGGAGGGACGTCAGTGATCAGGGACGTCAGTGAGGAGGGACGTCAGTGAGGAGGGACGTCAGTGAGGAGGGACGTCAGTGAGGAGGGACGTCAGTGGGGAGGGACGTCAGTGAGGAGGGACGTCAGTGATCAGGGACGTCAGTGAGGAGGGACGTCAGTGAGGAGGGACGTCAGTGATCAGGGACGTCAGTGAGGAGGGACGTCAGTGATCAGGGACGTCAGTGAGGAGGGACGTCAGTGAGGAGGGACGTCAGTGAGGAGGGACGTCAGTGATCAGGGACGTCAGTGAGGAGGGACGTCAGTGAGGAGGGACGTCAGTGAGGAGGGACGTCAGTGATCAGGGACGTCAGTGAGGAGGGACGTCAGTGAGGAGGGACGTCAGTTGGGAGGGACGTCAGTGGGGAGGGACGTCAGTGGGGAGGGACGTCAGTGAGGAGGGACGTCAGTGAGGAGGGACGTCAGTGGGGAGGGACGTCAGTGAGGAGGGACGTCAGTGAGGAGGGACGTCAGTGAGGAGGGACGTCAGTGATCAGGGACGTCAGTGAGGAGGGACGTCAGTGGGGAGGGACGTCAGTGAGGAGGGGACGTCAGTGAGGATGGACGTCAGTGAGGAGGGACGTCAGTGAGGAGGGACGTAAGTGGGGAGGGACGTCAGTGAGGAGGGACGTCAGTGAGGAGGGACGTCAGTGATCAGGGACGTCAGTGAGGAGGGACGTCAGTGAGGAGGGACGTCAGTGAGGAGGGACGTCAGTGATCAGGGACGTCAGTGAGGAGGGACGTCAGTGAGGAGGGACGTCAGTGATCAGGGACGTCAGTGAGGAGGGACGTCAGTGAGGAGGGACGTCAGTGGGGAGGGACGTCAGTGAGGAGGGATGTCAGTGAGGAGGGACGTCAGTGAGAGGGACGTCAGTGATCAGGGACGTCAGTGGGGAGGGACGTCAGTGAGGAGGGACGTCAGTGAGGAGGGACGTCAGTGAGGAGGGACGTCAGTGATCAGGGACGTCAGTGAGGAGGGACGTCAGTGAGGAGGGACGTCAGTGAGGAGGGACGTCAGTGAGGAGGGACTTCAGTGATCAGGGACGTCAGTGAGGAGGGACGTCAGTGAGGAGGGACGTCAGTGAGGGAGGGATGTCAGTGAGGAGGGACGTCAGTGATCAGGGACGTCAGTGAGGAGGGACGTCAGTGAGGCGGGACGTCAGTGAGGAGGGACGTCAGTGATCAGGGACGTCAGTGAGGAGGGACGTCAGTGAGGAGGTACGTCAGTGAGGAGGGACGTCAGTGAGGAGGGACGTCAGTGAGGAGGGACGTCAGTGATCAGGGACGTCAGTGAGGAGGGACGTCAGTGAGGAGGGACGTCAGTGATCAGGGACGTCAGTGAGGAGGGACGTCAGTGAGGAGGAACGTCAGTGATCAGGGACGTCAGTGAGGAGGGACGTCAGTGAGGAGGGACGTCAGTGAGGAGGGACGTCAGTGAGGAGGGACGTCAGTGGGGAGGGACGTCAGTGAGGAGGGACGTCAGTGGGGAGGGACGTCAGTGAGGAGGGACGTCAGTGAGGAGGGACGTCAGTGAGGAGGGACGTCAGTGAGGAGGGACGTCAGTGATCAGGGACGTCAGTGAGGAGGGACGTCAGTGGGGAGGGACGTCATTGAGGAGGGACGTCAGTGATCAGGGACGTCAGTGGGGAGGGACGTCAGTGAGGAGGGACGTCTGTGAGGAGGGACGTCAGTGGGGAGGGACGTAAGTGATCAGGGACGTCAGTGAGAAGGGACGTCAGTGTGGAGGGACGTCAGTGATCAGGGACGTCAGTGAGGGGGGACGTCAGTGAGGAGGGACGTCAGTGATCAGGACGTCAGTGAGGAGGGACGTCAGTGAGGAGGGACGTCAGTGAGGAGGGACGTCAGTGATCAGGGACGTCAGTGAGGAGGGACGTCAGTGAGGAGGGACGTCAGTGATCAGGGACGTCAGTGATCAGGGACGTCAGTGAGGAGGGACGTCAGTGATCAGGGACGTCAGTGAGGAGGGACGTCAGTGAGGAGGGACGTCAGTGATCAGGGACGTCAGTGATCAGGGACGTCAGTGAGGAGGGACGTCAGTGATCAGGGACGTCAGTGAGGAGGGACGTCAGTGAGGAGGGACGTCAGTGAGGAGGACGTCAGTGAGGAGGGACGTCAGTGGGGAGGGACGTCAGTGATCAGGGACGTCAGTGAGGAGGGACGTCAGTGAGGAGGGACGTCAGTGATCAGGGACGTCAGTGAGGAGGGACGTCAGTGAGGAGGGACGTCAGTGATCAGGGACGTCAGTGAGGAGGGACGTCAGTGAGGAGGGACGTCAGTGATCAGGGACGTCAGTGATCAGGGACGTCAGTGAGGAGGGACGTCAGTGATCAGGGACGTCAGTGAGGAGGGACGTCAGTGAGGAGGGACTTCAGTGATCAGGGACGTCAGTGAGAAGGGACGTCAGTGAGGAGGGACGTCAGTGAGGAGGGACGTCAGTGATCAGGGACGTCAGTGAGGAGGGACGTCAGTGAGGAGGGACGTCAGTGATCAGGGACGTCAGTGATCAGGGACGTCAGTGAGGAGGGACGTCAGTGATCAGGGACGTCAGTGAGGAGGGACGTCAGTGAGGAGGGACGTCAGTGAGGAGGGACGTCAGTGAGGAGGGACGTCAGTGGGGAGGGACGTCAGTGATCAGGGACGTCAGTGAGGAGGGACGTCAGTGAGGAGGGACGTCAGTGATCAGGGACGTCAGTGAGGAGGGACGTCAGTGAGGAGGGACGTCAGTGATCAGGGACGTCAGTGAGGAGGGACGTCAGTGAGGAGGGACGTCAGTGATCAGGGACGTCAGTGATCAGGGACGTCAGTGAGGAGGGACGTCAGTGATCAGGGACGTCAGTGAGGAGGGACGTCAGTGAGGAGGGACTTCAGTGATCAGGGACGTCAGTGAGAAGGGACGTCAGTGAGGAGGGACGTCAGTGAGGAGGGACGTCAGTGAGGAGGGACGTCAGTGACGAGGGACGTAAGTGATCAGGGACGTCAGTGAGAAGGGACGTCAGTGTGGAGGGACGTCAGTGAGGAGGGACGTCAGTGAGGAGGGACGTCAGTCAGGAGGGACGTCAGTGATCAGGGACGTCAGTGAGGAGGGACGTCAGTGATCAGGGACGTCAGTGAGGAGGGACGTCAGTGGGGAGGGATGTCAGTGATCAGGGACGTCAGTGGGGAGGGACGTCAGTGAGGAGGGACGTCAGTGAGGAGGGACGTCAGTGAGAGGGACGTCAGTGATCAGGGACGTCAGTGAGCAGGGACGTCAGTGAGGAGGGACGTCAGTGAGGAGGGACGTCAGTGGTCAGGGACGTCAGTGGGGAGGGACGTCAGTGAGGAGGGACGTCAGTGATCAGGGACGTCAGTGAGGGGGGACGTCAGTGAGGAGGGACGTCAGTGATCAGGGACGTCAGTGAGGAGGGACGTCAGTGAGGGGGGACGTCAGTGAGGAGGGACGTCAGTGAGGAGGGACGTCAGTGAGGAGGGACGTCAGTGAGGGGGGACGTCAGTGAGGAGGGACGTCAGTGATCAGGGACGTCAGTGAGGAGGGACGTCAGTGAGGGGGGACGTCAGTGAGGAGGGACGTCAGTGAGGAGGGACGTCAGTGAGGAGGGACGTCAGTGAGGAGGGACGTCAGTGATCAGGGACGTCAGTGAGGAGGGACGTCAGTGAGGAGGGACGTCAGTGAGGAGGGACGTCAGTGATCAGGGACGTCAGTGAGGAGGGGACGTCAGTGGGGAGGGACGTCAGTGATCAGGGACCTCAGTGAGGAGGGACGTCAGTGACGAGGGACGTCAGTGAGGAGGACGTCAGTGATCAGGGACGTCAGTGATCAGGGACGTCAGTGAGGAGGGACGTCAGTGAGGAGGGACGTCAGTGAGGAGGGACGTCAGTGAGGAGGGACGTCAGTGACCAGGGACGTCAGCGAGGAGGGACGTCAGTGATCAGGGACGTCAGTGAGGAGGGACGTCAGTGAGGAGAGGGACGTCAGTGATCAGGGACGTCAGTGAGGAGGGACGTCAGTGATCAGGGACGTCAGTGAGGAGGGACGTCAGTGAGGAGGGACGTCAGTGATCAGGGACGTCAGTGAGGAGGGACGTCAGTGAGGAGGGACGTCAGTGAGGAGGGACGTCAGTGGGGAGGGACGTCAGTGAGGAGGGACGTCAGTGATCAGGGACGTCAGTGGGGAGGGACGTCAGTGAGGAGGGACGTCAGTGAGGAGGGACGTCAGTGGGGAGGGACGTCAGTGAGGAGGGACGTCAGTGGGGAGGGACGTCAGTGGGGAGGGACGTCAGTGAGGAGGGATGTCAGTGGGGAGGGACGTCAGTGAGGAGGGACGTCAGTGAGGAGGGACGTCAGTGATCAGGGACGTCAGTGGGGAGGGACGTCAGTGAGGAGGGACGTCAGTGAGGAGGGACGTCAGTGATCAGGGACGTCAGTGAGGAGGGACGTCAGTGGGGAGGGACGTCAGTGATCAGGGACGTCAGTGAGGAGGGACGTCAGTGAGGAGGGACGTCAGTGGGAGGGACGTCAGTGAGGAGGGACGTCAGTGGGAGGGACGTCAGTGAGGAGGGACGTCAGTGAGGAGGGACGTCAGTGATCAGGGACGTCAGTGGGGAGGGACGTCAGTGAGGAGGGACGTCAGTGAGCAGGGACGTCAGTGGGGAGGGACGTCAGTGAGGAGGGACGTCAGTGAGGAGGGACGTCAGTGAGGAGGGACGTCAGTGATCAGGGACGTCAGTGATCAGGGACGTCAGTGAGGAGGGACGTCAGTGAGGGGGGACGTCAGTGAGGAGGGACGTTAGTGAGGAGGGACGTCAGTGAGGAGGGACGTCAGTGAGGAGGGACGTCAGTGGGGAGGGACGTCAGTGAGGAGGGACGTCAGTGAGGAGGGACGTCAGTGAGGGGGACGTCAGTGATCAGGGACGTCAGTGGGGAGGGACGTCAGTGAGGAGGGACGTCAGTGAGGAGGGACGTCAGTGATCAGGGACGTCAGTGAGGAGGGACGTCAGTGGGGAGGGACGTCAGTGAGGAGGGACGTCAGTGAGGAGGGACGTCAGTGATCAGGGACGTCAGTGAGGAGGGACGTCAGTGGGGAGGGACGTCAGTGAGGAGGGACGTCAGTGAGGAGGGACGTCAGTGAGGAGGGACGTCAGTGATCAGGGACGTCAGTGAGGAGGGACGTCAGTGAGGAGGGACGTCAGTGAGGAGGACGTCAGTGAGGAGGGACGTCAGTGATCAGGGACGTCAGTGATCAGGGACGTCAGTGAGGAGGGACGTCAGTGGGGAGGGACGTCAGTGAGGAGGGACGTCAGTGATCAGGGACGTCAGTGAGGAGGGACGTCAGTGAGGGGGACGTCAGTGAGGAGGGACGTCAGTGAGGAGGGACGTCAGTGGGAGGGACGTCAGTGGGAGGGACGTCAGTGAGGAGGGACGTCAGTGATCAGGGACGTCAGTGAGGAGGGACGTCAGTGAGGAGGGACGTCAGTGATCAGGGACGTCAGTGAGGAGGGACGTCAGTGGGGAGGGACGTCAGTGAGGAGGGACGTCAGTGAGGAGGGACGTCAGTGAGGAGGGACGTCAGTGATCAGGGACGTCAGTGAGGAGGGACGTCAGTGAGGAGGGACGTCAGTGGGGAGGGACGTCAGTGAGGGGGACATCAGTGAGGAGGGACGTCAGTGAGGAGGGACGTCAGTGGGGAGGGACGTCAGTGAGGAGGGACGTCAGTGAGGGGGACGTCAGTGATCAGGGACGTCAGTGAGGAGGGACGTCAGTGAGGAGGGACGTGAGTGAGGAGGGACGTCAGTGATCAGGGACGTCAGTGAGGCAGGGACGTCAGTGAGGAGGGACGTCAGTGAGGAGGGACGTCAGTGAGGGGGGACGTCAGTGAGGAGGGACGTCAGTGAGGAGGGACGTCAGTGAGGGGGGGACGTCAGTGAGGAGGGACGTCAGTGAGAGGGACGTCAGTGAGGAGGACGTCAGTGAGGAGGGACGTCAGTGAGGAGGGACGTCAGTGAGGAGGGACGTCAGTGAGGAGGGACGTCAGTGGGAGGGACGTCAGTGAGGAGAGGACGTCAGTGAGGAGGACGTCAGTGAGGAGGGACGTCAGTGAGGAGGGACGTCAGTGAGGGGGACGTCAGTGATCAGGACGTCAGTGAGGAGGGACGTCAGTGAGGAGGGACGTCAGTGGGGAGGGACGTCAGTGAGCAGGGACTCAGTGAGGAGGGACGTCAGTGAGCAGGACGTCAGTGGGAGGGACGTCAGTGAGGAGGGACGTCAGTGGGGAGGGACTTCAGTGGGGAGGGACGTCAGTGAGGAGGGACGTCAGTGAGGAGGGACATCAGTGAGGAGGGACAGTCAGTGAGGAGGGACGTCAGTGATCAGGGACGTCAGTGAGGAGGGACGTCAGTGATCAGGGACGTCAGTGAGGAGGGACGTCAGTGAGGAGGGACGTCAGTGAGGAGGGACGTCAGTGGGAGGGACGTCAGTGAGGAGGGACGTCAGTGAGGACTTCAGTGAGGGACGTCAGTGAGGAGGGACGTCAGTGAGAGGGACGTCAGTGAGGAGGGACGTCAGTGAGGAGGGACGTCAGTGATCAGGGACGTCAGTGAGGAGGGACGTCAGTGAGCAGGGACGTCAGTGAGGAGGGACGTCAGTGAGGAGGGACGTCAGTGAGGAGGGACGTCAGTGAGGAGGGACGTCAGTGGGAGGGGACGTCAGTGATCAGGGACGTCAGTGAGGAGGGACGTCAGTGATCAGGGACGTCAGTGAGGAGGACGTCAGTGAGGAGGGACGTCAGTGAGGAGGGACGTCAGTGAGGAGGGACGTCAGTGATCAGGGACGTCAGTGAGGAGGGACGTCAGTGAGGAGGGACGTCAGTGATCAGGGACGTCAGTGAGGAGGGACGTCAGTGAGGAGGGACGTCAGTGAGGAGGGACGTCAGTGAGGAGGGACGTCAGTGAGGCAGGGACGTCAGTGAGCAGGGACGTCAGTGAGGAGGGACGTCAGTGATCAGGACGTCAGTGAGGAGGGACGTCAGTGAGGCAGGGACGTCAGTGAGGAGGGACGTCAGTGAGGAGGGACGTCAGTGAGGAGGGACGTCAGTGAGGGAGGGACGTCAGTGATCAGGGACGTCAGTGAGGAGGGACGTCAGTGAGGAGGGACGTCAGTGATCAGGGACGTCAGTGAGGAGGGACGTCAGTGAGGAGGGACGTCAGTGATCAGGGACGTCAGTGAGGAGGGACGTCAGTGAGGAGGGACGTCAGTGAGGAGGGACGTCAGTGAGGAGGGACGTCAGTGAGCAGGGGACGTCAGTGAGGAGGGACGTCAGTGAGGAGGGACGTCAGTGATCAGGGGACGTCAGTGAGGAGGGACGTCAGTGAGGGAGGGGACGTTCTGTGGATCAGGAGGGACGTCAGTGAGGAGGGACGTCAGTGAGGAGGGGACGTCAGTGATCAGGGACGTCAGTGAGGGAGGGGGACGTCAGTGAGGGGGGGGACGTCAGTGAGGAGGGACTCAGTGAGGAGGGACGTCAGTGAGGAGGGACGTCAGTGAGGAGGGGACGTCAG